>NC_054751.1:23149868-23449868 GCF_018143015.1 Lytechinus variegatus
CCCATTTTCGTTTCCAGCTGTACCAGGTCTGCTTCCATGTCATGATCGAAACAAACGAACTCAGTACGTTTGTAGCCATGATAGGATGACATGTAGGTAACCACTGTACTCCAGGCGCCACTGTCAGAAGGGCACTCGTTCCGCGCAGGATCATCAATTTGGTAGATCGTCCTGAGGGCGCCCTACAGACTGCACATTTTGGTGTGTGGTCGTGGATACCTTGGAGACGACCGATGGCGTTGCTGGTCTGATATTCGGCAGAGTACAGCAGACCACGACTTCCACCAGACTGATGTTCATCATAAATTGGGTCAGGTGGCATACACAGATAGTTAGAACCACTTCCAGTATGTTGGTAGTGAGCTCCTGCTGCAGTACCTACAAATTGCGCACACAACAATTATGCTTGTAAGTACAGTTCAGCAGAGGATTATATGCTATTCGATTGTCTACTTACTGTCTCTCGGCCAATGCCACATTATATAACCTTCTTAGTATTCTCTTCACTTACATATATAACAAATTAACTTTACATTGTTGTTGTTAATCTCTGTTGAAATATTGTGACTGCGTGTTGTGCCCCTATTTTTTTTTGGGGGGGGGCGACTCATTACGCTATACTGATCATTATTATCATCATTATTATTATGTTACTTATATATTCTAATTTCCATATTTTTTTATAAATATTATTATATTTGTTGCCATATTGCTTTTAACTCTGTTGTAAAATATAGTTACTGTTTCACCCTACCCCCCCCCCCCCCATCGCACGGCTTTGAGTCTACTGAACTGCGTGAATGAATGAAATTGACTAAAAGGTAATAAATAGAACGTATTTTTGAAAATGTTTTCTTACCAGCATAAACCAGTTCTGATCCATCAACACAAACATCTCTACCCCATCTTATATACACAGCTCCACTACTATTGACATTGATTACTGTATTACCACCACTCGTGTTTTCACTGCTACCATCGTTCGTTTGGTCTACAGGACTCGGCATTCCTGAAGAGGGGGAACAAAGGTTTTGATATAATTATGTATATATACATATATATATATATATATATATATATATATATATATATTATATATATATATATATATGTCTATCTGACGGTCAATCGGATCTGGCCCGCCCTAACCATTAACCCATCTCTGTGGTCTAGTGGTTAAGGCACCGGCGTTCAAAGCTGGGGGCCCGGGTTCGATTCCCGGCAGAGACATTTTTTCGGCATCACCAATTTTTCCAAAGGGTAGATAGCTCTGGGGAACCTTTCTACCCTTGGGAAAATTGGTGAGGCCGAAAAAATACAAGATTCCAAATACTGGACAAAGGAAAACTGGACAAGAATACTGGACAAGATTCCAAATACTGGACAAAGAAAAACCTTATGATTAAGATGACGATGTATAAGACATCTTCGAAGAAGCAGAGTGACCCACATAAGGAATGTTAAAGTCTATGATGAAAAAGTTCAGAAAATGAAGAAAGTATAATGGCTTGTGTCGTGTAATTCGAAATTACCCTTCATCGATTGAGAAAATAACAATGTCGGATCGGTCGCATCTATACCCGGCGCGGCCGGGGGCAGAGTGACTTTCCTCGCTCTCTCGGTTATGACTGTAACCATGGGCAACAGTTTGGGGACAGGGGCACCCTTTCACACATAAGGAATGTTAAAGTCTTTGATGAAAAAGTTCAGAAAATGAAGAAAGTATAAAGGCTTGTGTCGTGTAATTCGAAATTACCCTTCATCAATTGAGAAAATAACAATGTCGCATTTATACCCGGGGGCAGAATGACTTTCCTCGCTCTCTCGGTTATGACTGTAACCATGGGCAACAGTTTGGGGACAGGGCACCCTTTCACACATAAGGAATGTCGCATTTATACCCGGGGGCCAGTCAAATATATTGCTCTTAACATGCGTGACCAAAAAAAACCGGGTTTAAATTGGGGTGTTTTTTCAGTTTCGGAAGCGGGCCGCACGTGCACTCGTTAAAGGTCAAGTCCACCTCAGAAAAATGTTGATTTGCATCAATAGGGCACATGAGAGTAATTCAACCGCGCGCAAAGCATGCCGGACAGGCGTAAGTAAAGATCACATGACTTTATTAATTAAAATAATTCATTAAAAATAGATCAAATGTTTGTATATCAAAAGAAAAACGATAGACATAATGCTATGTTCATACTCTTTCATAATCAAGGCGTTTGGGGAGGCTAGACTGCATTTTTGTATTTCATTTTAATTATTATTACCCACAATGCAGTTCTGGTTTTTGTGGCAATGAACTGGCCGAAATTATGGTTAGTCTTATTTCAGGCCATTTAACTTTTGATTGAGCTGGTCAAGTACCTGATTAACATATCAAGTCTTAATGTACTGTTAATTGTGATTAATGTTAGTGAATTAAAGCAAAATCTATCGAGGGATTGATTTTTAATGATTTTTTGATGAGCTATGATATAACACGTGAGTGAATGGGGGTCTGTAATACTCATGTGTGCCCTATATCGCGACTACACTTCTACACTGTCGTTGCTATGGCTGGGCGTCGTCTGCTAGACATCGGTGGTGAGAATGCTTCAAACAGTTTCATGCAAAGTGATAGGTTATGTTTAACAACATTTGATAAGTATGTAACTCGGCATTTAGTGCATTTATCGACTACGATGCTGAAATGACGCTTTCAAATGTATATTCAATGCTTATCATTTATCATGCAGAAATGCGAGTTTCTACTGTCAATATAGGAGATCTGGTCGGTTTGAGAGTGTGAAATAAAACAAGTACTAGAAGGAACTTCAAAATGATAAAGAACTTCTAATTATCATCAGGATTCCTATTTTCAATATCTAGAGCACACAAAGAAAGAAAGATGAACAAAACATTAAAATACATAAACTTGTCTCAGTCAGATGTAAAACATCATAGATTGCGCACTTGAATACTATTCACTTCGTTGAAAAACTAGGAGGGGGGGGGGGGTGCTGAGTCGGGGTACATTCCCCCATCCTCCTGGCTTGTAAGCAGGACGGGGTTGATGCCTATAACACCCCCCCCCCCCCTTCTTCCTCCAAATTAACGGTTATAATAGGGAAGAGAGGCGCCAATGAGCAAAAGGAATGCTTACACTCTTTGTTTGTTATCAATTTTCTTTTATTTACTTTGTTTATTCTTATGCGAATACATAGGTAATAAATCACCTCGAACGAAATTAAACATGTAAACAAGAAGTTGTAAATCCACATAATACATATTTAGCCCATTGATGGACATCAAGCAAGTAGAACTTGTAGCTGCAATACCATAGGAAGCGCACAAAATATATGAATGGAACATTGCATTTTTCCATTAAAATGAGGGGTGTCTAATGAGACGTTTTCTTTTCTTTTAACACGTTTAGTCAGATTAGGTATTGAATGCAAGGTATCAATCTCTTCAGGAGAACCCACTATTTCTTTTGAGACCAAAATGTTCAACCTTTCGTCATTTGACCCACAGTATAGGGCACATGAGAGTAATTCAACCGCGCGCAAAGCATGCCGGACAGGCGTAAGTAAAGATCACATGACTTTATTAATTAAAATAATTCATTAAAAATAGATCAAATGTTTGTATATCAAAAGAAAAACGATAGACATAATGCTATGTTCATACTCTTTCATAATCAAGGCGTTGGGGAGGCTAGACTGCATTTTTGTATTTCATTTTAATTATTATTACCCACAATGCAGTTCTGGTTTTTGTGGCAATGAACTGGCCGAAATTATGGTTAGTCTTATTTCAGGCCATTTAACTTTTGATTGAGCTGGTCAAGTACCTGATTAACATATCAAGTCTTAATGTACTGTTAATTGTGATTAATGTTAGTGAATTAAAGCAAAATCTATCGAGGGATTGATTTTTAATGATTTTTTGATGAGCTATGATATAACACGTGAGTGAATGGGGGTCTGTAATACTCATGTGTGCCCAATAGAGAAAAATCAGACAAGCACAATGCTGAAAATTTCATCAAAATCGGATGGAAAATAAGAAAGTTATGACATTTCAAAGTTTCACTAATTTTTAACAAAATAGTTATATGAACGAGCCAGTTACATCCAAATGAGAGAGTCGATGATGTCACTGACTCACTATTTCTTTTGTTTTTTTATTGTTTGAATTATACAATATTTCAATTTTTACGAATTTGACGATTAGGACCTCCTTGCCTGAAGCACAAAATGTTAAAATAATTCCACGTGTTCAGGAGGAATGAAACTTCATTCCACGTGACAATGACGAGAAAATACAAATATTTCATATAATAAAATACAAAAGAAATAGTGAGTGAGTGATGTCATCGACTCTCTCATTTGGATGTAACTGGCTCGTTCATATAACTATTTTGTTAAAAATAAGCGAAACTTTGAAATGTCATAACTTTCTTATTTCACATCTGATTTTGATGAAATTTTCAGTGTTATGCTTGTTGAATGTTTCTCTTTTTATTCAAATCAAGTTTTTGTTGGGGTGGACTTGTCCTTTAAGGATATCAAAAACACAATTTTTTTAAGGGGTAGTTTTGAAAGACTGGTCAATGGTCAATCGCAGGGTCAAACGTATTTAGGGTATATTTTTTCCAAATCCTTTTTTTAAGACTGTAGCCAAACATGTTTAGGGTATTCCATTTTCCCAAGCTTTTTCCCCGGGGTCATATGATCTGGCGAGAAATTTTTAAGGGGCCAAAATATGGAATTAAATCCAGCGAATTATTTTGTGTGGGGGGTAATTTTGCACACAGAGGAAAACGCCTTTAGGGGGTGTTCGGAAATAATTTGGTCATGCATGTGTTCAGCAATACATTTGACTGCCCCCCCCCCCCCGAGGGGCATTTATATTGTCCCCTTCCTCCCCCGTGAATGACGCCATCCCTGATTGTTTGGATTATGGTGAATAGAAGTTAATTTCAATACTAAGCAAAATGGAGTTAGGATATTGCCCACAACGATTGTATTTCGAGTGTATCAAGTTTGTCATCAGGTAACATTATTATCAATAATCGTTATTATAATCAATTATTTTTTTTCTTATTATCATCATTCCTATCATCATCATCATCACAGTCACATTTGCTATATGGCGGCCGTGTGGCGGGTCGATTTTTTTATTCAAACCATCTATAACTAGAAATGCTCGGCGGGTCGCACGGCCGAGCACATGTACATCCCGAACCTACGGCGAATCCACCGCATAATCTATCATTGCGATAGACATCACACTGAAATTTGACATAGGGCCTATAAATACAATTATCATGGCAACAATGACCCTGCCCATAATTTGCCTCTGGGTACCAAATTTGATGACAATAATATGACGCAGCAGCGTGAATCTGTAGTAGCATCTGTTAGAAAAAAATAGAGTAATCTGGATATGTTTCGTAAACCTAACCCTAAGACCCCCCACACACACACCAAAAATGATAGGCATCTTCGCTTTACCTTCTGATATTGCTTCTGTGTGCCAACTGATATGACAAACTTTCTATATGGGAACAGCATGGTATTATGATACATGTACCTTGGGATGAAGTAGGCATGATACATTGGATTGTCATAGTTATTGTTAACACTCATTTGGATTGTTACCAATAAAGACCCTCCCCCCAAAAAAAAAAAAAATGGTAGGCATCTTCGCTTTACCTTCTGATATTGCTTCTGTGTGCCAACTGTTATGACGAACTGAAAAAAAAAGTTACAGCTAGGTTTTACCAAATTTTCCACAAATATATGGTTACCATGGCAACCATGTCTCCACCCACTCAAAAAATCATTAGGCGACTTTGGTTTTCCATAATGGACCTTCATGCCACATTTGAAGATGATCGGAGAAGAAATACAGTTGGTAGAGCGCTCACAAGGAAATCTCTGCTGCGGCGCGACGAGGCCAAATCCATAGTTCCCTCCGAACTCTGCATGTTCGGGAGATACAATTATGAAGCTGGTTAAAAAAAAATGTTAAAACGGTTTCGACTCGCCGTAGAGCAAATGTGACTGAGGCATTAACAACAGTTTGACTCCCGTCGTCATCATTATTCTATCTGATAGTTGGCCATTACACGAAGCGTCCCTCCCATCACGACCGTCTCTTCCCGGCAGGCCAATGTCTCCAGGTGGTCCACGGGGACCGGGAGCTCCTTCTGGACATAGAGAACACGGACCTGACATGAAATAAAAAAACAAATTTACATGTAAATGTATTTTTATTTTCTTGTTTATAGGGGAATCCAGCCTTGGTCATAAATGTTGTGTTGGAAAGGAGAAAAATAAATCAAACAGAATGGTGAACGTTTGAAAGAAATCGGACAAGCAATAAAAAAGTTATGGTTTCTTTAAAATTGAGATCCCTAAGACTATGTAGATTTCAAATTGGCAACTAGGATAGTAAATCATGACAAGGGGCAAGGACAACTTTCTCTTGGCCATGTAATTATCAGGGGTTTGCGGTTTTCTCTTAAAGGACAAGTCCACCCCAACAAAAACTTGATTTGAATAAAAAGAGAAAAATTCAACAAGCATAACACTGAAAATTTCATCAAAATCGGATGTAAAATAAGAAAGTTATGGCATTTTAAAGTTTCGCTTATTTTCAACAAAATAGTTATATGAACGAGCCAGTTACATCCAAATGAGAGAGTTGATGATATCACTCACTCACTACTTCTTTTGTATTTTATTATATGAAATATGAAATATTTTGATTTTCTCGTCATTGTCATGTGAAATGAAGTTTCATTCCTCCCTGAACACGTGGAATTCCATTTTGTTAACATTTTGTGCTTCAGGCAAGGAGGTCCTAATCGTCAAATTCGTAAAAATTGAAATATTGTATAATTCAAACAATAAAAAACAAAAGAAATAGTGAGTGAGTGACATCATCGACTCTCTCATTTGAATGTAACTGGCTCGTTCATATAACTATTTTGTTGAAAATAAGCGAAACTTTGAAATGTCATAACTTTCTTATTTTACACCCGATTTTGATGAAATTTTCAGCATTGTGCTTGTCTGATTTTTCTCTATTGAGTCAAATCTACATTTTTCTGAGGTGGACTTGACCTTTAAGTAGCTATATATACCATGTACGCATCTAAGAATAAGTCAACTATAATTTCTTCATTTCCAAGTGGGATCCACACTTTACAAACTTTGCTTTTTAGTGGATCCCTCATTTCCATTTATGCTCTATATTATACTGTTTTATGAAGTAGGAATGCCCTATAAAATTGTACTTGATTTGTATCGCTTTATATTACTTTGTATTATGTTTTGAAAGGGAATGAAATAAAGAAATGAATTGAATTGAAATACCCGTTCCCCGTGGGCAGAGATATAAATATAACCAGGGTAGTATATTTTCTTATGTCCTCATGAAAGAAAAACAAAATTTGAAGTAAAACCTTTGAAAAAAAACAACAACATTTTTCCATTTTATGAATTGGAGCAGGCGCGTACGCAGGGGGGGGGTTAGGGGTTCAACCACCCCCCCCCCTTTCGTTTCCTTTTTTTTTTTTTTTTTTGGCTTGGCTTGTCTCCCCAGAGGTCGGTCTGGTAGATGCACGGTACCCCTACATAATAATGTATGACGCAAGAAATTGTAATTACAAAAAGAGGGCGGATTCCCCCCCCCCCCCCGCTTATCACTTTTTAGAGACTGGGGGGGAGATTAATAAAAAATCAGCTCGAAACCCCCCCCCCCCCTTTCAAAAATCCTGCGTACGCGCCTGAATTGGAGTACATGAAAGAGTTAGTCCTTGCCTTACATCACAATGACAATACATATGCGGCCAATTGAAGTCTCCATGGGTGATTACAAAAGTTTAAAAATTCATAACTTTTTTATTCTTTATCCGATATTGTTCAAACTTTGCACCTATCAACTTGTCTGACTTTTCTTTTTTCCTTTGATAACATTTTTTTCATTTTGGTTAGAATCCCCTTTAAAAACCGGAAATTTCACCCGTTTATAGGCCCGTTTACCCCCCTACTTTTTGGGAACAAAAAAATGTCCTTGTAAACGCTGAAAAAACAGAAATAAAAGTACGAAGGATGTATTACACCCATGTTTAATTTTCGGCCTCATAACGGCCGGCCTGATCCACACAGGCCTACTCGCTGTGGCACCGCATTCGGTTGGTTCACATGTAGGCAAACCACGCCACCGCAACTGCGCGCCAAACAAGACATTCTCTTGCACATGGGTCTCCTGCACTCCATCAACGGCCGATTATAGCTCTAACATAGGAGGATTACCATATGCGCACATGCAAGCCGTAAGACAATGTTTAAAAAATGCTTAAAATGCCCGGTTTTCAGGCCTTAATATCAACAGATTTCGAGCTCTCATTAATATCAAATTGATAAGTAAGGTAACAGTTTCATGAATTCCTAATAATGAAAATGTCCCTTTTTCAGAATGGAATATTGATTTCGACAAGTTTCATCTCCCGCTTAGGAAGAGGAATAGGAAAATAGTCATTTTCTAATGATGACAAAATGTCCTTGCAATTGGGTCCAAATAATAAATTTGAAAAAAAAATCGGCTCGCGCTTCGCGCTCGCATCATTTGTGAAGTACCATCCATATCCATTTCGCAACTTTCCTACGATGCTTGAAATATTGCTTTAAAAGGCTCAATTGACATCAATTGTTTTCAGCTCCGTGCTCGCGCATTATTGATTTTCATAATAAATGTATTTATAACACAGATTCTAGGTCTAAATCTCAAAAACACCTGGGCGTACACAATAAAAACGCAGTTTGTTCTTTCGTTCAAACGTGCTTGAATTATCCAGTTTCATATCAGAATATCAAAAATTTTCTTCTCGCACTTTGCGCGCTTGCATTATTAATGTATGAATAGGCCCAATTAGTCATCATTTTCGTGATTTACGAAACATGAATAGTCTGTCCCATTTTTTAGGTCTAAATCATATTTTTCCACTCGCGCTTCGCGCTCGCATGAGATGTTTAGTTATATACATATCCTGTTTATGATGACAATGAAGTGCTTAGAATGTCAAATTCTTAGGTCAAAATGTCAAAAATATTCAGCTCTCGCTTTGCGCTTGCATTATTTGATTGTTGAAATATGCATCGTTTTCATGGGTAACTGCAAACAGTCCTTAAGGTCTGTTTTCCCATCAGGCCAGAACGTATATTAAAACAAATCTGCTTGCGATTCGCGCTCGCAGTCATTATTTAGTTACATACACATCTTGTTCATGATCACAATCATTGCTCAGAATGTTCAATTTTCATGAAAAATTACATGAAATTTCCATTTAATTAAATAGCTCGCGCTTCGCGCTCGTACTATTCAATTAGGGCTTATACTACTTCATTTATGTTTTGTGATAATAAAGCTAACAAGTGACCATTAGGAATACCCATTCAAAGAAACAAATAGAAATCAACGTTGAGCGGCCGATCGAGGAAAATATGGGTAAAAAAAAATCGCCCCCCCCCCCTTATTGGCGAAAGCTGGATCCGCCCCTGGTCTACTCTTCCTCCTTTTTGTATCGGTAAACCTGGCAAAGCTTTAGATTTAAAAAAACAGCCAGACAAAAAGGAATGTTATAAAATGACGAATGAGAATAGTGCAGTTTCATTTTGCTCCTGATAAATTGAATGAAAAAAATATTTGTTGTTTGATTTCCGTTTAAAAAGCACCCACAGTACACCTCCAACGAATTCGTAAATAGCATTGTTAGGCCGATGAAGACATAATGATACGATACAATGCCTAACCATGACATGCACTTCTTATTCAATCTTTTACATGCGGGGGCTTTTTGACAATTTATTGCACGGGGGTTAAAAGCCTGGCTGTGTTATACCTAGGGCTGTCATTTTACCTCTCCCATTATAACCCATGACACTTTACCTCTGCCATTTTACCTCTGCCATTATTACCTCTCCATTTATGCCATACCCCTGCCATTTTTACCTCTGCCATTCTGTAATTTTACACAAATGCATGTAAGATTGCACAGTGCAGTATAAGATTACAGGTGTTCTCCAGATTCTACTGCAGTTTTTATTTTTAAGTATAAATTTTCTAACAGTGTAAAAAAATGGCGGAGTTGAAAATGACAAAGGTAAAGATGGCAGAGGCAAAAATGAAAGAGATAAGGGGTGCTGGTTTGTATAAAGCCGAGAAATAAATTTTCACTCCAAAATGAAAGAGGATTTGGTTAAGGGGGAATACAAAAAAAAGAGATTTAATCCACCTAAATGAAGTTCATTTAGGTCAGAAAAAGAATTACAACAATTACATATGAAACAATTTTTTTTTCTTCTGTTCAAAAAATAAACATTAATTTGTATCAAATCTCTACATTTTAGCATACCAACCTAATTACCAAGAGGGTGCTGCTTATGGTCTACAAAATACCCAACAGCACTTCCGCTTCCAAGGGTTATGATCATCAAGGCGTTTATATTCAATATCATATTGGATGCAGTGATGGTAAAGGTTCAGAGTCCTCTTTTATGCAAAGAATCTGAACCAGACTGCCCCTTAATCGACCCCAAACTTGTTTACCAGTCAAAACAAGATTATTGATTTTCACAATCAGTTACATATTCAGGGCCGAGCCTGATGCCGAGCATGCTTATTGTCATTCAAATATTCAAAATAATAATACAGACGACATTACGAATAAGGACAAAAATATTTGACGACAATCATTCGTGACAATTTTAACGTCTAAGCTTCCCCCTATATATTATATTCTCTATGTTTTTGCCCCGCCCCAAACCCTCTCTGTCTTTCCACCTCTTTTATGTCTACTCTTCCTCCTATTTGCATCGGTAAACCTGGCAAAGCTTTAGAAAAACAAGTGGAATGCCTGAATGCCTCTGGCCGTCTCACCTGCTCACGCGGTTCAATATAGCAGCAGTGCTGACTTTGAATACTACTCTAACTCGCACAAGATGTTCAGTGATACATGGTTACTCTTATGTCCACTTTTTATGAACTAGACCAATAAACTTACAGAGATATGATGGTTATTCAACAAAAAAAAACCAACATGGCCAAAGTTCACTGACCTTACATGACCTTTGACCTTGATCATGTGACCTGAAACTCGCACAGGATGTTCAGTGATACTTGATTACTCTTATGTACAAGTTTCATGAATCAGATCCATAAACTTTCAAAGTTATGATGGTAATTCAACAGATACATCCAATTCGGAGAAAGTTCATTGACCTTTCACCTTGGTCATGTGACCTGAAACGCGCACAGGATGTTCAGTGATACTTGATTACTCTAATGTCCAAGTTTAATGAACTAGACCAATAAACTTTCAAAGTTATGATGGTAATTCAACAGACACCCCCGATTCGGCCAAAGTTCATTGACCCTAAATGACCTTTGACCTTAATCATTAGACCTCAAACTTGCACAAAATGTTCAGTGATGCTTGATTACTATTATGTCGAAGTTTCATGAATCAGATCCATAAACTTTCAAAGTTATGATGGGAATTCAACAGATATCCCCAATTCGGCCAAAGTTCATTGACCCTAAATGACCTATGACCTTGGTCATGTGACGTGAAACTCATGCAGGATGTTCAGTGATACTTGATTAACCTTATGTCCAAGTTTCATGAACTAGGTTCATATATTTTCTAAGTTATGATGACATTTCAAAAACTTAACCTCAGGTTTAGATTTCGATGTTGATTCCTCCAACATGGTCTAAGTTCATTGACCCTAAATGACCTTTGACCTTAGTCATGTGACGTGAAACTCATGCAGAATTTTCAGTAATACTTGATCAACCTTATGGCCAAGTTTTATTAACTAGGTCCATATACTTTCTAAGTTATGACGTCATTTCATTTCCATAAACTTTCAAAGTTATGATGGGAATTCAACAGATATCCCCAATTTGGCCAAAGCTCATTGACCCTAAATGACCTATGACCTTGGTCATGTGACGTGAAACTCATGCAGGATGTTCAGTAATACTTGATTAACCTTATGGCCAAGTTTTATTAACTAGGTCCATATACTTTCTAAGTTATGACGTCATTTCAAAAACTTAACCTCAGGTTAAGATTTGATGTTGACGCCGCCGCTGCCGTCGGAAAAGCGGCGCCTATAGTCTCACTCTGCTTCGCAGGTGAGACAAAAACCCAAGCCAGGCAAAAAGGAATGTTATAAAATGACGAATGAGAATAGTGCAGTTTCATTTTGCTCCTGATAAATTGAATGAAAAAAATATCTATTGTTTGATTTCCGTTTAAAAAGCCATCACAGTACACCTCCAACGAATTCGTAAATAGCATTGTTAGGCCGATGAAGACATAATGATATGATAAAATACCTAACCGTGACATGCACTTCTTATTTAATCTATGTACATGCGTGGGCTTTTGACAATTTATTGCACGGGGGTTTAAAGACTGGCCATGTTATACCTATAGAGCTGTCATTTTTACCTCATAACCCCTGCCATTTTACCTCTGCCATTTTTACCTCTGCCATATACCCCTGCCATTTTTACCTCTGCCATTATTACCTCTGCCATTTTTACCCCTGCCATTATTATACCGCTGTCATTTTTACCTCTGCCATATTTACCTCCGCCATTATTACATCTGCCATTTTTACCTCTGCCAATATTACCTCTACCATTTTTACCTCTGCCATTTTCACACCGAACCGTTATGCAGGACCCACTGGATAAACGGTTCATAAGAGCTGAAGTGGGTTCCCTGGGTAAATAAGAATTATTATTATTATTGTTCCTGCTGTTATCATTTATTGGAAAGTAAAGACTTAGAATATCTGATATCATGGCCAACATTCAACTTTTAACATTTTTTATTTTCCATTCTTATGAATTCGACAGTTGCCAGAATTCTATTACATGTCGATCCATTTTATATTTTTAATGGAATAAGCAATCATATTTCCACCAGCCATACCCATATTGTTCATTATTCGTATTTTGTATATTTGTTTTATTTGGTAAATAAGCTAAAACGAAATTTTTATAACCATGAAAACAGGAGGATTTTCTCACTACAATTTTACAGAACAGGTGTGATTTAAAAAAGGGGGAAACGGTTTAATTACAATACATTTGTAAGATTACACGCACAAAATTTCTGTAATTTTCCACAAATGCATGTAAGATTACACAGTGCAGTATAAGATTACAGGTGTTCTCCAGATTCTACTGCAGGAGTTTTTATTTTTAAGTATAAATTTTCTAACAGTGTTAAAAATGGCGGAGTTGGCAAAGGTAAAGATGGCAGAGGCAAAAATGAAAGAGATAAGGGGTGCTGGTTTGTTAAAAAGCCGAGAAAAAAGTTGTCACTCCAAAATGAAAGGGCATTTTTTCTTCTGTTTAAAAAATAACAAACATTAATTTGTATCAAATCTCTACATTTTAGCATACCAACCTAATTACCAAGAGGGTGCTGCTTATGGTCTACAAAATACCCAACAGCACTTCCGCTTCCAAGGGTTATGATCATCAAGGCGTTTATATTCAATATCATATTGGATGCAGTGATGGTAAAGGTTCAGAGTCCTGTTTTATGCAAAGAATCTGAACCAGACGGCCCTTAATCGACCCCAAACTTGTTTACCAGTCAAAACAAGATTATTGATTTTCACAATCAGTTACATATTCAGGGCCGAACCTGATGCCGAGCATGCTTATTGTCATTCAAATATTCAAAATAATAGTACAGACGACATTTAATTCGAATAATGACAAAAATATTTGACGACAATCATTCGTGACAATTTTAACGTCTAACCTTCCCCCTATATATCATATTCTCTATGTTTTTCCCCGCCCCAAACCCTCTCTGTCTCTCCACCTCTCTTATGTCTACTCTTCCTCCTTTTTGCATCGGTAAACCTGGCAAAGCTTTAGAAAAAAAAACCAAGCCAGGCAAAAAGGAATGTTATAAAATGACGAATGAGAATAGTGCAGTTTCATTTTGCTCCTGATAAATTGAATGAAAAAAATATCTGTTGTTTGATTTCCGTTTAAAAAGCCCTCACAGTACACCTCCAACGAATTCGTAAATAGCATTGTTAGGCCGATGAACACATAATGATATGATAAAATACCTAACGGTGACATGCACTTCTCATTTAATCTATGTACATGCGGGGGGCTTTTTGACAATTTATTGCACGGGGGTTTAAAGACTGGCCATGTTATACCTAGAGCTGTCATTTTTACATCATAACCCCTGCCATTTTACCTCTGCCATTTTTACCTCTGCCATATACCCCTGTCATTTTTACCTCTGCCATTATTACCTCTGCCATTATTACCTCTGCCATTTTTACCCCTGCCATTATTATACCCCTGTCATTTTTACCCCTGCCATTATTATACCCCTGTCATTTTTACCTCTGCCATATTTACCTCTGCCATTAATACCTCTGCCATTTTACCTCTGCCATTATTACCACTGCCATTTTTTAATCTGCCATTCTTATCTCTGCTATTATTAACCCTGTAGGCCTAATTTCTACCTCTGCCTTTTTTCCGTTGCGATTCTTACCCCTGCCAATATTATCCATGCCATTTTTACCTCAGCCATTACTACCCCTGCCAATTTTCAGGACAAAATATATGAAATTCCAAAAGCTTTCAGATCGCGTTTCGCGCTTGCACTATTCAAATAGGGCTCATGAGATTGTTACTATTTTTATGCTGTTTTTTTTTAAATCAGGCTAATAAATTATTGTTAGGACATCGGCGTTTTGGGATAGGTGGGTAAGTGTGAAATAAAGGCCTATAATTTTTCAAATTTTATGTCAAAATCTATCACAAACTTTGATTTTGGTAATCACAATGTCAAAACTTTTGCTCGCTCGGAACTTCTTATTGATTTTACGCGATATGCCGTATCAAGCCCCCTCAATTTTTTTTGGCTCATTACGCTTCTGAGATAACCTTTTCAAAGAAACAAACAAAAAATCAACTTTGAATGGCCGATCGGGGAAAATATGGGTGAAAAAAAATCGGCCCCACCGAATTGGCGGGAGCTGGATCCGCCCCTGTACCAGACCAAGAATGGCAAGGTCACGTCCTCCTTCACCTCACTTCAGTAGGTAATACTTTTTTTTTTGGCTTGTAAAATTTTTCCTCGGATAAAATGCGCCCCCCCCCCCCTTGTATTATCCTGGATCGGCCCCTGATCGTAGCAATGTTCACACTAAAAAATAAAGGTTCAATTTTGCTCATGAATCACTGGTAGCACCTTTTGACGTGTTTGGGGTGTAATCTTGTACCATGAGTGTGAAAAGGTGCAACAATTCACACTATTACTATTATTTGTACCAATAAATGCTCGATTGCATCCTGAGAAGTGCAACATTTTCACCTTTTAATGTGCATAATGGACGTTACGAAAGGTTTAAATTTGCATCTTTATTGCATGGTTCATCTCTGTACCATATTAGGGTGCCGAAAAGGGCATTATCTGAGTGAATATGAATGACAACTAATACACCCCTCTCCATAATTCATTCCAATTACCTTAATTATTATGTTTCTGAATTGTTTTTAGCTTCGTCAAATTAAGGAGATTTCCTTGGTCAGGGTGAACTTCCCCTATAACTAAAGTATCTTCCAATACACTATTGCACAAAATTGACTTCATCATCGTGTCAAGTTTGCTCATGAATCACTGGTAGCACCTTTTGACATGTTTGGGGTGTAATCTTGCACCCTGAGTGTGAAAAGGTGCAACAATTCACACTATTACTATTATTTGTACCAATAAATGCTCATTTGCATCCTGAGAAGTGCAACATTTCACCTTTTAAGGTGAGGTAACGAAAGGTTCAAATTTCCATCTTTATTGCATGGTTCATCTCTGTACCATACTAGGGTACCGAAAAGGACATCAAAGTAAATTTAAATGATAACTAATAAATTCCTCTCCATTATCCATTCCCATACCCTTAATAATTATCATGATTATGTTTCTGATTTTTTTAGCTACGTCAAATTAAGTTAAAGTTTAAGTTAGTTTTATACATACTCGTTAGGTCATTATTGTTTTAGGTTCATTTCTTGGGGGGGTCATAAGCAAGAAGTATTGAGGTTATTATTGCCTATAGTTATTCAGTTAGCCTTTTTTACCACTGAAGTCCACCAGTGGAAATGGTAGGTGCAGAACTGCAGATTCAATATCATGTTGTACACTATTGACTTTAATGCGTGTTATCGTAAGACTATATCAATTTATTGTTATTTACATGTCAATTTTTTCATTGAACAAAATGAGTTAAATTTTGAAGTGAACACTATTCATTCATTTATTATCATTATATATATTTTTTTGCTTGTCAATTTTTTCCTGGAACAAAATGACCTCCATTTTGTAGTGAATATAATTTTGTTGCTTTCCATATTATTCCTGACGTATCACATTTTTCATTGGGGGTTATTTTTCCTGTACAAAAATACCCCCCTCGAAAATCTTGGATCCGCCCCTGGTTGGAATCATGCATAATTCAGAGTCTTTGAAGCCCAAATTAATTAATACAAAAATATGACTATCATCAAATATTATCAAGCCGTTTTAAGATTGTCAGAAGGCAATAAAATGTTGCGGGACTACATACCATTGATCGGACCGTCTACGTCAATAGTGAGACCAGAAGCAGTAGCAATTGTGGTTTAAGAGAAATCATCCAGAGTAATAGATTGGTCATCTTGTATGTCCTGGATTCCGATGTCACAGCTCGGGATTTGATGCTCCTGTTGGAGTAAAGGGAATTTGATCGTTCATTACTGGAGGAATACTCAACTCAAGATGTTTGAGACATGCACGACTAGCATAAATTTTCGAGTCAATGATAATGGTGGGTCTATATTTCGAAAGATAAGAGGGGGAATAAAAGAGAAATGGGTGTATTTCTTAAATTTGTTTACTATTGTTTTGGGTACACTTTCCTTTTTTTGGCGTGATCTTACATTCCATGACTTGTATGGCACCACTAGCCTTAGTCAAGGGGTAAAGATATTATACACACTCTTCTTCTTCTTGTTTTTTTTTCACTACTTGAAAATCATAGCAGAAATATTGAATTAAAAAAAACTTAGATTATCTCTTCGAAAATTTTGCTGAACCATCAATGCAATTAGCCTAAGTAATAGATGTGATGAAGAATTGATGAGACTTGGAGAAATGTAAATTTCCTTACCTTTAAGTCTATCTCTTCTTTTCTTCACGATGTGGTACTTCTCTGGCCCTTTTTCTGAAATTAGATTGGCTGTCTGATTTGTTAAGAGACAGTGATTGCCATTTTATGATTACAAAGAAGATACGTGGAAGAGAACTTCGTCATGTTTGTTAATTCTAATTGGTTGAGAGGAGGACGAAGTCCCGCCCATCACTAAAGGGTAACAGCCAATCAAAGCGACTGTTTCGTTGTGACCGTGCCGTCATTACTGTCGACAACTTAGGATTGTATATAAAAAAGAGGGGTATACTTTTTTGTAAGACGACGTCCGACCTGAGAATTAGATAAAAAGGGGAGTGTGTTTAACTTTTTATTTAGCTATTTTTCAAAGAAGCAGGTGCCCCCACTCTCCATCTCTCTCCCTGTCTCCCCCCCCCCTCTCTCTCTCTTTCTCTTAAGGTTGACTCTTGAGAAGTTTTGAAAAAAAATGTGTGGCCCAAAATCAAGTTGGGAAAAAGTGTAAAATCTAACAGGCATTAACATAAACAATTTAATTGAAATAGGATGAAAATAAAAAACTTCTTACATTATAATTTTGAAAGTTTAGCATTATTTTATATATTTTCCGTATTTATGGTCGGACAGAGCGAGAAGATGACACCATTCCTCATGTATTCTAGTTAAATATGACTAAAAATAGTAAAAACGTATGGACTTGACCTTTAAGAGTGTGAAGGAATCTATATATAAAGCAAAATGTTCACTGTGCTTGGTTCTTATCATCTTGGACAAAATGTCCCCAGATTTGGAGAGAAATATACGGGCCTACCTCAATTTGAGATCCTTATACTGTTAATACGATAAATATTCCCAATCACAAATAAAATAAAGGCCCTTTCTGTGTCGATTCGGTTCTAATTCCGGGTATACTTTGACCCGGACAGGGTGCACAGTGGCTTTCCGGATCAAACTGATCCGGGATTTTGACAGATCCTATATAGATAGAGCAATAAACGATATCACCTACATGTGTCGGTGATGTTTGGAGATAAGGCTATACTTACTTGCAAAAAGAAAAACCGAACACGATCTGTGATTTCATTAAAATTCACTGTTGGCAAACTTTGACCCAGATATGAAGATTGTTTTTCTCTATAATTATAGACTCAATTGCAACCCAGCGCCCAATTGGTATATTAAATGCACCTCCTTGAATCTAACTCTTGACAAAAGTTGCTTCAGTCATGCACATTACAGTGAAAAATTGTCATTAATCAATAAAGAAATGAAACTTCATAAGAAAATAGGAAATAAATGTAAAGATTTTCAAGCAATAGAAAATGTACAAAGAAGGGCCACTAAGTTGGTACCTGAAGTAAAGAACCTTCAATATGAACAAAGATTGATTCAACTAAAACTTCCTACATAAGCATATCGCCGAGCGCGAGAAGATAATGATCGAAACATACAAGTTATTTCACAGGTATGTAAGTTATTTCACAAGAGGTAGTGCCAGATTTGGGTCGTCAGGTGCACGGGCCTACCAAAGATCATGATAAAAATTGTACATTCCGAGGTCAGTAACTGAGAAACGTAAGAATTTTTTTACATAAGACAGTGTAAGAATTAGGAAACCTTGGAATAGCCTAAGTAATGAATTAGTAAATGCACCCAGTGTCCACATCTTCGAGAATGGAGTATTGGAGATGTGAACCTACCTGTGAAGTACAAGTTTGACGCTGACCCACCAGGACATGATCTGGCCAACCTAAAGAGACAGAATTTGGAACTGAATATATAGAGTCTTAGACTGCGTTCAGAAGCATCCATAGGTAAGATAGAATGAAGGCATATCTAAATGAACAAACGGGGAATCAACAGTCGAGATTTTAGTGTTCAATGAAAGTTCATTTATTCACCGGTAAGAGGGAAGATGAGAACTGAAAATAATTGGATCTTGATTGTCGGGAATAAGGACAGGGGCGAATATAGATTTTTTTCCCAAGGAGGGAGTTTGGCCGAGAAATTTGACAAACAAAAAGTTAACCCCTACCCCCCCCCCGTAGACCAGCCACTGAAGGGTGCATTAGTAAAGCTATATACGAAATAAATCACAGAAAAACGTGTACAAAGCACGGAGATAACAAATGAAAAGAGAAGGCAAAATTGTAATCATAGATGATGCAGCTTTCAAAATTCTGAACAAAATTGAATTCTTTGTCGACATATCTGTTAGATTGTTGTGTTAGTTTATAATAAATAAAATTGTAGAGACAGGGTGAATATTGTTTCATGTGTTTTATGAACGGTTTTAACTTCATCGAAGGCATCAGTAGCTAGGCCACTTAAACTTATAATGGCAGAGGTAAAATGGCAAGGCTAAAAACAATGCATGTCTTATACCCAGCACAATCAAAATATCACAGTACCCCCCATGCTTATTATGTGGATGTGCCCCATTCTTCCTGCTTCATGTATTTTCTCCATATCTACTTCCACTTCACCGCTAGGGCGCTCATTATCCTGGCAACACGTCCCAGTAAGATTTTCAGTTCTTTTTAGGGGGTGGTGGGTGAGTAACATTTTCGGTAATTCAGTTCTTAAGAAAAAAAAATTCCATGGTAGACGAAGGTAGAGTGGATCGAAATCTGCCTCTTTGAAAATTAAACATTTAAGAAAGCGAATATAACATTCCAAAAACGTCATTATGAAGGTTTAATTAAATTTTCCAAATTCTCCTTTCATGACACGCTCCCCTGTTCCCTGGACTCGGAAGAGACCTTATAACGATCCAATGCATGATTGCTTGCTTATATATACAAATGCTCTCTTGGAAATCAGGTAAGAAAATAAACCACCGCCGCCACTGTCTCCCTCTTCCTCCTCCTACTTCTCTTCCTCCACCTCTTTCTCCTGGCCCTCCTCCTTCTGCTCCTCCCAGCCCGGACTACTATTCCTCTTTTTTCCTCCTCCTCCTCCTCCTCCTAGCTCCGGCCTGCCTTCGTCATCGTCCACCACCACCTTCTCTCCTCCCCACTCACCTCCTCATCGTCACCTTGTTTTACAACTAAATCAAATTTGGAATAGTTATGAACTTTCCCCATTTAAATCATCGGCAACATCAATCATCATCATCACATCAGCTCCATATACTGTAGTTAACGCAACATAATTCACCAAACTAACGCAAGACACAACCTTTGAACAGAAATCTCTGTAACTCAAAACTTTGAACAATCATGCTGAATGAAATGGAGATAAAAATATACACCTTTTTTCTGGAGTTGTCTTATTTAATAAACAACTATGATATACAGTATATAAAGAATATTAAACATGTTTCCAATCATTCTGAAGAATACTCTACCAGAAAAATATTCAAAGAAAGGTGTTTATATCGCTGAGATAACATCATGAAGACATTGAAGACCTGGGGTGTTTCATCAATATCTGTCGTCTCATAACGAAAATTTCCATGTTTTTTTTTATTGGCTGCGAAGCACAGGTGTCTGACGGTTACCATCGATTACTCTGGTAACTGCTTCTCGATAACCTGTCGGTGCTGACAACTTTTATGCAACAATCCCCAGATCGCCATAATTATATCTACTACTAGTATACCGCCAACACTCAAGGAGTTTTAGATGCATGGATACAATACAACCAATATTATTACGTAACTATAATGTTGACCGGGCATTGCCTGATCCTCGAGTAAGTTCCAGAATGTCAACTTTCAGTTCACCATTTCAAGATAAGGTTCCATGACAATTCTCCCGATAGAAAATCTGCACGTTATGCCAAACATAAACCCTAAGCCTTATTTTTACACTATTCTGAACCAAAATCTCTATGAAAATCCTCACTCCCTCTGAGATATTAAGACCGGAGCAAATGTCACAGGAGAAAATGTCGTGTCACTAAATCTTTAACCATTTTTTGAATGATATGGTTACATAACTTTTTTGAAACACTGAAGGAGTAGGGGGTAGGGGTGGGCAATATTCTCCCTCGCTGTATACATGCTATAAAACATAAAACCCCCCAAAATCAAGGTTTCTGAAAATTATCTGTCAATGGCACACTGGAAAAAGTAACAGTGGGTGCAACTAAGTACTAGCTACTTCGAAAGTACTAGCTACTTGGAATTGACAAATATTCCTTCGGGAATTCCTTTTGTCCACTGCATGTTTCAATAGATGAACTACACTACACAGATATAATTAAACGTACGCACTATATTATCACACGATCTTAACAATTTCTAAATCGTACACACAGCGCAAGTGAGTTCCTGACCGTCAATATAGGGTCCACAACGAAGCCCAGTTCCGGCCACACATGTAGCTGTTACCATGTAGAAGAGAGCCCCATTTTCGTTTCCAGCTGTACCAGGCTCTGCTTCCATGTCATGATCGAAACAAACGAACTCAGTACGTTTGTGGCCAGAATAATCTGACATGAGGTAACCACTATACTCCAGGCGCCACTCGTCAGAAGGGCACTCGTTCCGCGCAGGGATCATCAATTTGGTAGATCGTCCTGAGGGCGCCCTACAGACAGCACATTTTGGTGTGTGGTTGTGGATACCATGGAGACGACCGATGGCATTGCTGGTCTCATATTCGGCAGAGTACAGCAGACCACGATGTACACCAGACTGATGTTCATCATAAATAGGTTCAGGTGGCATACATAGATAGTTAGAACCACTTCCTGTATGTGTGTAGTGAGCTCCTGCTGCAGTTCCTACAAATTGCATACACAACAATGCTTATAAGTAGGGGAAGGCGGGTAAGTTGAGCATTGGGGCAAGTTGAGCCACCAGCCCCAGGCCAATAATGAATGAGTCAGGAATTGTGTTAGTGAAGTGTATTGATGACCCATTGCATAACCCCTAACCCCACCACATTGTTTTCAACTTTTTAACAAAAAGTACCTTTTTAGAGCTAGGGAAAAATACAAATTTCAGCCAAAAAAAATTAAAAAGGGTGTGAAATAGACAGGTGCTTTTTACACACACACGTCTTTAAACACAATAAAGACAAACGAACAACATTGTTAGTCCAAGTATGGATCTTAATTCTTGTCATAGTCCTTTACATGATGGATGTATTAGAAATGTATGCATGCAAAGTTACCGCATTACGTTCGGAGTGGGGTGACTTAATCCACCCAACATGAGGTAAGTTGAACCTTAAAAAGCCATCGATAAACGGGCAGACAGGAGTTAATTTATGTAAATGTTCTCTCTTTTTTTAGAGGATGTTAGAATTTATGGAGAATTAGCAAGTGAAAAGACTTTAAATAAAAAAATTGGCGTGATGGTTTTACCTCTATACTTTTTGTAGATTGTTTTTCGTGGCTCAACTTACCCCTAGAAGGTGGCTTTACTTACCCCTCAGATGGGGCAAGTTGAGCCATTTGACATCTCTTTTTCAAAGGTGACAATGACTTTCAGTGTGGGGTTTAGAAGTTACACATAGGTGAAAAATATTTCAGAAGAATTAAATTTTAAGGCAAGGTACTTATTTGTACAAGATATATCAAGTTTAACATGCAAAAAGCAATAAGTGTCCCTAGCTACAGTTCAGCAGAAGATTATATAACATGCTATTCGATTGTAGTTATTGTATATTCTAATTTCCATTATTTTTACAAAATATTCTTATATTTGTTGCCATATTGCTTTTAACTCTGTTGCAAAATATAGTTACTGTCCCTTCCCCCATCGCATAGCTTTTTGTCCACTGAACTGCGTGAATCAATGAAACTGAATAAAAGGTAATAAATACAACGTATTTTTGAAAATGTTTTCTTACCAGCATAAACCAGTTCTGATCCATCAACACAAACATCTCTACCCCATCTTATATACACAGCTCCACTACTATTGACATTGATTACTGTATTACTACCACTCGTGTTTTCACTGCTACCATCGTTCGTTTGATCTACAGGACTCGGCATTCCTGAAGAGGGGGGAACAAATGTTTTGAATATAAATAAATTATGTGTATATATAATTATAAGTATATTGTGAAAGAAATGAATGAAGAGAACAATGGTAGGCGAAGCTTGAATCAATGTTCCCCAGAGCTATCTACCCTTGGAAACATTGGTGAGGCCGAAAAATGTCACTGCCGGGAATCAAACCTGGGACCCGGCCAGGGGCGTCGAACCATTTTTCAGATTGGGGGGGGGCAAAATCATGAATCAACTTTCCAAAGGCAAGACAAACACACAAACTCAAACACACACATTTCATTCTATCTCATTCATCTCATTCATTCTATCTCATTCATGAGTCATATATATATATATATATATATATATGTATCTCACCAACAAATTAATGCGATCGCGAAGCGCGAGCTGAAATTTTTAATATACCGCACACGAAAAAGGTGTCTGTTTAGGAATGTTTGTAGTAATTTATGAGGAGAATACATATCTCACTACACAGAAAATGCGAGTGCCGAGAGCGAGCTGAGACCTGAAAGCCTGACATTCTAAGCATTTTTGGTACCATTGATTAAGAGGGGTACCATTGATTAAGAGGGGTATCTGAAAAAAAATAGATGCGAGCGCGAAGCGCTAGTTGAAAATTTTGATATTTCGATCTGAAAAAATTGACATTTATGGACGTTTTTAATAAAGAAACAAGATAATTAAAATAAGATCCAACAAAACATTATTGCAAATCGAAGCGGGAGTTCTTTAGGGTTTTAAACTGAAAACGGGACATTCTATTCACCTATTTAATCATGAAAAGTATGGGTTTTTGCTACAGAAATGATGCGAGCGCGATCCAATCTGAAAAGCGGACATTTTGAGCACGATTTTGAATAAAGAATGAGTTGTTTATCTCAATCTCGCTTGCTGATTTCTGTGTTACATTACTATCTTATTTTATTTTTTTGCACATGCGGAATTATGGGGGGGCAAAACGATATATTTGCCCCCCCCCCAATATTTTCATTGGTGGGGTGATCCCCCCCCCCAGGATCGACACCTCTGGACCCGGCCATAGAACGCGGTGCCTTAACCACTAGACCACAGAGGCGGATATAGTGGCTAGGGCGCCCCCCGATTCGATTGACCGTCAGATTAACATATTGACTGGGCGTTGTGGCGTGCGCCTGTAATCCAAGCTGTGGGGAAGTTACAAATTGATGCAGAGGTTCGAGTCCTGGTCGCGTCTTTCGGATGGTGACGCTAAAGGTCGGTCCCAGACGTAAATAATCATATCTGATTGATATACGTCTGACAAAACTCAAATACACACACACACATATTTTCGACCCCATTAATTAAATTTCCTTTGTCGGGCGTAGATAAGTTTTAAATGATGACAAGCCGCCATGCCTCAGCTGAATCAAAGCAAGTGCTTAGAAACAGTTATTGTTATTTATGTTTGGAATCTTTCTCTCTGTCAATATTTCAGAGGGTCAAAATTTTGAGCTATGTCTACACTTGGAAAAATTGATGAGGCGAAAAAAATGTCTCTGCCAGGAATCGGACCCGGGACCCCCACGTAGAGCGCCGATGCCTTAACCACTAGACCACAGAGGCGGGTTATAGTGACTAGGACGACCCCAATCCGATTGGTCGTCAATCTGATCTGGGTCGCCCCAGCCACTAACCCGTGTCTGTGGTCTAGTGGTTAAGGCATCGGCGTTCTAAGCTGCATGAAAGCCCCTGGTTCGATTCCCGACAGACGCATTTTTTCGGCCTCACTAATTTTTCCAAGGGCAGATAGTTCTGGGGAACCTTGATTTGAGCTATGCCTCAAATACCATTGATCTCTTCATTCGGATTCATTCATTTGAAAACATATATTTGAATAAAAGAGTTGGCAAAGCTATTGTACATACAATTTCTCACATTTGTATATTGTTCCATACATTTACTGAATATAAGCACTAATTGCTTTGCAGCTGAGGCATGGTGACTTGTCATTGTTCAAAACTCATCGACACCCGACAAAGAGAATTTAATCAGTAATGTCGAAAATCTGTTTATCTGATGGTCAATCGGATCGGGGTCGCCCAAGCCTCTAGCCCGTCTCTGCGGTCTATAGTGGTTAAGGCACCGGCATTCTAAGCTGGGGGCCCGGGTTCGATTCCGGGCAGAGACAAAAAATTATTTACCGGGAATCGAACCCGGGCCCCCAGCTTGGAACACCCGGTGCCTTAACCACTAGACCACAGAGACGGGTTAGTGCAGGGACCCCGGGGAAGAACAGGTTGGTTATTAATAATCTGAAACGGGTCTATCCCTTTGATATACAATTTTGTATTACATGCATTGTTAAGTTTGATTATTGTCACATTGATATATTGTATATAATTATTTGAATGTTTATTTTGTTTATATTTATGCACCAAGTGCCTAGGACGATCCCAATTCGACTGACGAGCAGATAAACAGATTTTCGACACTATACCAATTTTAATTTCCTTAGTCGGGTGTCGGTGGGTTTTGAACAATGACAAGCCCCATGCCCTAGTTGGATCGAAGCTTTTGCTGAAATACAGTACATGCTGAGAGCTATAGCTCTATGGTACATGTATGGGAGAAATTATACAAAGACAAAGAAAGATTGTATAATTAAGAAAAAGATAGTTACTAAGATAGAAGAGTGACTTCCCTCGCTCTCTCGATTATGACACTTACCAGGGGCGACAGTTTGGGGACAGGGGCACCCCTTCCCACATTAGGAATGTTAAAGTCTTTGATGAAAAAGTTAAGACGACGAAGAAAGTAGAGTATACAATAAAGGTCTGTGTCGTGTCACTCGAAATTGCCCATTATCAATTGAAAAAATAACAATGTCGCATGACTGTGACGCCACCCTGACTGCTTGGATTACGGTAAATCGAAGATTTTTTTCCAATACTTAGCAAATATGGAGTTAGGATATTGCACATAACGATTGTATTTCTTAGTATTTTTTTTACTGAAATAGCACTATTTCCTTCCTGGTTCTGGTATACTAGCTCTAATGAAGCGGAATAAAAAGTGTATCAAGTTTGTGTTATCGGGTGACATTATCATCAATAATTATCATTAATATAATCATTCTAATTATTATAATCAATTATCTTTATTTTCATTATCATTATTCCTGACATTATCATCGACACCTCAGTCACATTTGTTCTAAGGAGGCCGTGCAGCGAGTCGAAAACAGCCATTTTATTCATTTTTATTCAAACCATCTATAATTATGTAGCTGGTACGAAAAAATGTTAAAACGGTTTCGACTCGCCGTAGAGCAAATGTGACTGAGGTATTAACAACACTTTGACTCCCGTCGTCACCATTATTCTACCTGATAGTTGGCCATTACACGAAGCGTCCCTCCCATCACGACCGTCTCTTCCCGGTAGGCCAATGTCTCCAGGTGGTCCACGGGGACCGGGAGCTCCTTCTGGACATAGAGAACACGGACCTGACATGAAAAAAAAAGATCAAATTTACTGTAAATGTATCTCAATTTTCTTGTTTATAGGGGAATCCAGCCTTGGTCATAAATGTTGTGTTGGAAAGGAGAAAAATGAATAAGACAAAATGGTGAAGGTTTGAAAAAAATCGCAAAGCAATATATATATATTTATAATTCATGACTAAACATGTTCTTCTTTCGGGAGTGGGTATGAAATAATTTTTCGGTTGATGCATAATGAAGATAGGCCTACAATAAAACCCATTTTCAATACTTTCAATGACATTTCACTGATTTTCCCCCCTTAATTCGCGATACAAGAGGAAGCTACTCGCATATGATGTCACAAATCCTCCAAAATAACATTATAACTTTTTGTTAATATTTGCTTCGGCAAGAAATTTATCCACAATGTACTGCACTCGACCCAGGTGAGGTAAATGGGTACCTGGCAGGAATTTATTCCTTGAAATGCCTTCGCGCTGTAAAAGGCTGCGGTGCTAAGGCCGGGGTAATAATCAAATGAAGCGCATTTGGCAGTGATATGCGCTATATAAGCATGTTGGTATTATTATTATTATTATATTAATATTTGATTGATTTTCGTCAAATCTTCACCAATATTTTTTCTGCTATTTTTTTACAATAAACCTCGTCAGGATTAGCTTCCCCTTTAACTATATTGCCCCAAATGAACTTCATCACAGTGGCCACTGGGGCGGATCCAGGACGGGGGGCACAGCCGGCCTTTGCCCTCTCCCCCCCCCCCTTGAGAAGCAAAATTAAAATGTGTAATGTAAAAATACCGTTAAAACAGAAGTGTCCCCCCCCTTGATAATGAAGACCTTTTTTTGTTTGTTTTGTTTTTGCTTGTCATATTTTTCCTCGGAAAAATGTGCCCCCCCCCCCCCTTGGAAAATCCTGGATCCGCGCCTGATCGTGGCAATATTCACACTAAGAAATAAAGGTCAAGTTTGCTCATGAATCATTGTTAGCTCCTTTGGGGTGTAATTTTGCACCCTATTGGGAAAAGGTGCACCCATTCACACTATTACTATTATTTGTACCAATAAATGCTCGATTGCATCCTCAGAAGTGCAACATTTTCACCTTTTAAGGAGCATAATGGACGTTACGAAATGTTCAAATTTGCATCTTTACTGCATGGTTCATCTCTGTACCATTATTAGGGTGCCGAGAAAAGGCATCATAATTCTGAGTAAATATGAATGAAAACTAATACATCCCTGTCCATAATTCATTCCAAATACCTTAATGATTATGTTTCTGAATTGCTTTTAGCTTCTTCAAATTAAGTTAAAGTTTAAGTTAGATTTTAAACATACCCGTTATGTCATTATTGTAGTTCATTTTTTTATAAGCATCAAGCATTGAGGTTATTATTGCCTACAGTTATCCAGTTAACTCTTTTTACCACTTAAGTCCACCAGTGGAAAAGGTAGGTAAATATTCAATATCCTATTATACTTCATGTATATTGAGTTCGATATATACGCATACGTGTATTTATCGGAGGACTATATCAATGTATTGGTTATTTGCCGAAGTGAATAATTAAAATATAGACAGAGATAGAAATAAATAGTGAAATAAATAGTACACGAAAGGTTTTCTTGAATTTAAAGTTTGTGTTGGCGCAAGTATGGAGATTAATACGTGACTTTTAGCAGGCATTCTTTTCATTTCTATCAAACTTGGAATTTGTTATGCATTTGATGTTGCTGTCTTATATTGTTTTTTATCCGTAAAAGACTTAAATGAAATACAAAAGAAATATGAAATAATGTGAAATGAGCGGCTATCAAATATACATGATTGGAATAGCATAACGTGCATATAATATTTTTTTTTTCACTTCATTGATATAAAACCTTGTAAATGAAGCTTTTAAAAGACAATATAACTTTCATATTAATCATTCAATTTTTAATACGCTTTATTTTCGGGCTAGCTATATTTGGAATTTGGAACTTTTGCTTGTCATATTTTCGTGGAACGAAATGACTTCCATTTTGTAGTTAATACTTTATTTATTCATTTATTTATTTTTTATGGTCAAATTTTTCTTGGAAGAAAATTACCTCCATTTTGTAGTAAATAGCTTTTTTGTAGCTTTCATTTTATTCCTGACCTAAATCACCTTTTTTATGGGGGGTTTGTTAATTTTTTAGTGTAGAAAATTGCCCCCCCCCCCTGGAAAAATCTTGGATCAGCTCCTGGTTGGAATCATGCATAATTCAGAGTCGTTGCAGCCCAAATCAATTAATATAAAAATGTGAATATCATTAGATATTATCAACCCGTTTTAAGATATTCAGAAGACTACATACCACTGATCGGACCGTCCACGTCAATAGTGAGACCAGAAGCAGTAGCAATAGTGGTAACAGAAATCATCCAGAGTAATAGATTGGTCATCTTGAATTAGAATGTCCTGGATTCCGATGTTACAGCTAGGGATTTGATGCTCCTGTTGGAGTTAGAGGAATTTGTTTACGTATCGCATTAATTAAAGATTCAAAAAGATCGTTCAATACTAGAGGAATACTCAACTCAAGATGGTTGAGACATGCACGACTCGCATAAATTTTCGAGTCAATGATAATGGTGGGTCTATATTTCGAAAGATGAGAGGGGGAATGAAATAGAAATGGGTGTATTTCTAAAATTTCTTAAGTATGGCACCATCAGCCTTAGTCAAGGGGTGAAGACATACCCCACTCTCTTTACCAATATACACACTCTTGTTTGGGTTTTTTCACTACTTGAAAATTATAGCAGAAATGTTGACTTTGAAAAAAGCTCAGATTATCTCTGCGCATCCTTTGCAGAAACATCAATGCAATTAGCCGAAGTAATAGATGTGATGAAGAATTGATGAGACTTGGAGAAATGTAATTTCCTTACCTTTAAGTCTATATCTTCTTTTCTTCACGATGTGGTACTTCTCTGGCCTTTTTTTCTGAAATTAGAATGGCTGTCTGATTTGTTAAGAGACAGTGATTGCATTTTATGATTACAAAGAAGATACGTGGAAGAGTACTTCGTCATGTTTGTTAATTCTAATTGGTTGAGAAGAGGACGAAGTCCCGCCCATCACTAAAGGGTAACAGCCAATCAAAGCGACTGTTTCGTTGTGACCGTGCCGTCATTACTGTCGACAACTTAGGATTGATATAAAAAAGAGGGGTATACTTCTTTGTAAGACGACGTCCGACCTGAGAATTAGATAAAAAGGGGAGTGTGTTTAACTTTTAATTTAGCTATTTTTTAAAGAAGCAGGTGCCCCCACTCTCCATCTCTCTCCCTGTCCCCCCCCCCCTCTCTCTCTCTTTCTCTTAAGGTTGACTCTTGAGAAGTGAAAAAAATGTGTGGCCCAAAATCAAGTTGGGAAAAAGAGTAAAATCTAACAGGCATTAACAAAAACAATTTAATTGAAATATGAAAAAGTTCGTTCATTATAATTTTGAAAGTTTAGCATTATTTTATATATTTTCCGTATGGTCGGAATGAGCCAGACGATGACACCATCCCTCATGTATTCTAGTTAAATATGACTAAAAATAGTAAAAAATGAAAAGAAAAGCAGTTGCGCTCAGCTGACATGTTCAGTCATCATCTTTGTTTTAAAGGACAAGTCCACCCCAACAAAAAATTGAATTCAATAAAAACAGAAAATCCAACAAGCATAACACTAAAAATTTCATCAAAATCGGATGTAAAATAAGAAAGTTATAACATTTTAAAATTTCGCTTAATTTCACAAAACAGTTATATGCACATCCTATCCTGTCTTGTATGAAAATGAGGAGACTATGACGTCATCCACTCACTATTTCTTTTGTATTTTGTTATATGAAATATGAAATTCTCCTCATTGTCAAATGATACAATGATTAATTCCTCCCTGAATGTCTGGAATTAGCATTGTTTAATACTAAATGGTTCAGTCAATTTGTTCCTTATTGTCAAATCTATAAAAAATGAAATATTGTATAATTCAATCAATAAAAAACAAAAGAAATAGTGAGTGATGGACATCATTGACTGACTCACCTCGTTGTGTGCATGTTTCGTTTTTAATATGCTCTTTGTTAGCTTTGAATATTCCTTAATTCTTCAAGCTAAAACAATTTTCAACCAAAATATGGGAGAGCGTGGAATTTTTTCAAATCCTTTCATTGTGTGCTACAAAGGTTATTGTACCTTTTGAACAGAGCCACACAGATGGGCGGGGGCTCGGGATGCCCCCCCCCTTAATTAAAACAAAATCATGACCAAGAAAAAAGTGTACAGGAAATAAAAGGAAAGATAGAAAGTAAAATATGATATGATTTTCTGAATATTATGTCAAAATCTATCACAAAATTTGATATAATAAAAAAGTGGGAATATTTGCGTGCTCACTTCGCTCGCTCACAACTTTTTAATACATTTTACCCGACCTGCCATATCTAGCTCCTTCAAAATTGACTCAATACACCATTGTCATTGAAAGACATGAATCCCTTCCTGTGTTTCCTGTCAAGCAATTTAACGTGCCACTGGTCAAAGAATCAATGACCCCTTGAAAAATACATTCATGTCTTTTAAAGGTACATAACATAACTTGTTTCATATAATAATAGGATTTGAATAATCACAAGTTTTTCCAATTAATAATGCAAATCTTCTTGCTTGGGTTGACAAAAAAAAATCTTATTTTCTCGGTTACTTATGAAGGAAAATTAAAAGGTAAGAGAAGTTTAAATGAGAAAACAAAATAATTCAAGTAATCACGTAAATAAATAAATTTGTAAATAAAATTTGACAGCATGATTCGAAAATTGTGGCACAAATAATGAAAAGGTCCAGAGGAACTCTCCTGATTAGCAAGAAGTCTGATCATCATATTACTCATATTCTGCAATTCTGGCGCAAGCCTCTTTTTGAACCCCCAACAAAAACGTCCCGTGTTCGCTCAAGCATGAACAAAACTCATTTTTTTTAAATTGCATTTCAAAGATAAGACGTTAGAGCACCTATTAGCACCAAAATATAGACATCATAATTTGAAACAAAAATTTTATAGACTTTTCAAATCTGTCCCGTTTTTTTATACGCACTGTATAGGGGAAGGCGGGGCAAGTTGGGCCACCACCCCCATGCTAATAATGAATGAGTCAGACATTGTTGTAGTGTCATTTATTGATGACCCATTGCATAACCCTTAACCCAACCACTTTATTTCCAACTTTGAATAAAAAGTACTTTTTTAGAGGGAAAAATACAAATTTCAGCCAAAAAAGTAAATAAGGGTGTGAAATAGATAAGTGCTTTTTACCCAAACACGTCTTTGAATATATTATAGAAATAAGAACAATATTGTAAGTACAGGCATGGATTCTCATTCTTGTCATAGTTTTTTGCATGATGAATGCATAAGAAATGTGTGAATGTGAAAATATCATAGCAAGTTCGGACAGGGGTAATTTAAGCCAAAGCAACATGGGGCAAGTTGAGCCATGTTAATTCTTATGGTGATGTATAATATAAAAATTAAAAAACGTAAAAAGCCATTGATATGCAGGCGGTAAGGAGTAAATTCACATGACAGTTCTTTTTACTTTTAGAAGATGTTAGTATTTATAGAGAATTAGCAAGTAAAAAGACTTTAAATGAAAAATTGACATCCTGGTTCTTCCCACATACATTATGTACATAGTTTTTGTGGCTCAACTTACCCCAGACGGTGGCACAACTTACCCCATATATGGGGCAAGTTGAGCCATTTAACATCGTTTTTTTTTCAAAGGTCACGATGACTTTCAGTGTGGGGGTAGAAAGTTATATATAGGTGAAAAACATTTCCCAAGAATCAAATTTAAAGGCAAGGTACTTATTTCTACAATATTACTAGTCGTATCAATTCTAACATGCAAAATGCAAAAAGTGTCACAACTTATCCCGCCTTCCCCTACAGTACAGTAAGCAAAACACTTAAATCAAGGTCATCAACTTCAATTTACTGGTATACAAGCTGCATGATATAAATTCGTAAGTATGCGAGAGACTATATAAACGCCTGCTGCGAGCGAGTGTAGTGAACGACTCTTGACAAAAGTTGCTTCAGTCATGCACATTACAGTGAAAAAAATTGTCATTAATCAATAACGAAATGAAACTTCATAAGAAAATAGGAAATAAATGTAAAGATTTTCAAGCAATAGAAAATGTACAAAGAAGGGCCACTAAGTTGGTACCTGAAGTAAAGAACCTTCAATATGAACAAGGATTGATTCAACTAAAACTTCCTACATTAGCATATCGCCGAGCACGAGAAGATAATGATCGAAACATACAAGTTATTTCACAGGTATGTAAGTTATTTCACAAGAGGTAGTGCCAGATTTGGGTCGTCAGGTGCATGGGCCTACCAAAGGTCATGATAAAAATTGTACATTCCGAGGTCAGTAACTGAGAAACGTAAGAATTCTTTTTACATAAGAATTAGGAAACCTTGGAATAGCCTAAGTGATGAATTAGTAAATGCACCCAGTGTCCACAGCTTCGAGAATGGACTGGATAAGTATTGGAGATGTGAACCTGTGAAGTACAAGTTTGACGCTGACCCACCAGGACATGATCTGGCCAACCTAAAGAGGAAACAGAATTTGGAACTGAATATATTGAGTCTTAGACTGCGTTCAGAAGCATCCATAGGTATCCATAGGTAAGATAGAAAGACGGTATATCTAAATGAACGGGGATTCAACAGTCGAGATTTTAGTGTTCAATGAAAATTCATTTATTCACCGGTAAGAGGGAAGATGAGAATTAAAAATGATTGGATCTTGATTGTCGGGAATAAGGACAGGGGCGAATATAGATTTTTTTTCCAAGGAGGGAGTTTGGCCGAGAAATTTGACAAACAGTTAACCCCTACCCCCCCCCCCCGTAGACCCGCCACTGAAGGGTGCATTAGTAAAGCTATACGAAATAAATCACAGAACGCAATTCATGCATAATACTTTTAAAAACGTGTACAAAGCACGGAGATACAAATGAAAAGAAAAGGCAAAATTGTAATCATAGATGATGCAGCTTTCAAAATTCTGAACAAAACTGAATTCTTTGTTGAAATATCTGTTAGATTGTTGTGTTAGTTTATAATAAATAAAATTGTAGAGACAGGGTGAATATTGTCTCAAGTGTTTTATGAACGGTTTTAACTTCATCGATGGCATCAGTAGCTAGGCCACTTAAACTTATAATGGCAGAGGTAAAATGGCAAGGCTAAAAACAATGCATGTCTTATACCCAGCACAATCAAAATATCACAGTACCCCCCCCCCCATGCTTATTATGTGGATGTGCCCCATTCTTCCTGCTTCATGTATTTTCTCCATATCTACTTCCACTTCACCGCTAGGGCGCTCATTATGGCAACACGTCCCAGTAAGATTTTCAGTTCTTTTTAGGGGGTGGTGGGTGAGTAACATTTTCGGAAATTCAGTTCTTAAGAAAAAAAAATTCCATGGTAGACGAAGGTAGAGTGGATCGAAATCTGCCTCTTTGAAAATTAAACATTTAAGAAAGCGAATAAAAAATTCCAAAAACATCATTATGAAGGTTTTATTAAATTTTCCAAATTCTCCTTTCATGACACGCTCCCCTGGTCCCTGGACTCGGAAGGGACCCTATAACGATCCAATGCATGATTGGTGGACATGATGGCTCAGTGGTAGAGCGCCCGCCTCATGGACGGGAGGTCGTGGGTTCGATCCCCGGCCGAGTCATACCAAAGACTTATAAAAATGGGACCTTCTGCCTTCTTGCTTGGCGCTCAGCATTTAGAATGGAGAAGGGTAATAATAACATATTATGTTATGCAGGGCCCGCTGGAAGAACAGCTTACAGCTGAGAGTGGCTACCCTGGGTAAATAAGAGTTATTATTATTATTATTATTATTGCTTGCTTATATACAAATGCTCTCTTGGCAATCAGGTAAGAAAATAAACCACCACCGCCACTGTCTCCCTCTTCCTCCTCCTACTTCTCTTCCTCCACCTCTTTCTCCTGGCCCTCCTCCTTCTGCTCCTCCCAGCCCGGACTACTATTCCTCTTTTTTCCTCCTCCTCCTCCTAGCTCCGGCCTGCCTTCGTCATCGTCCACCACCACCTTCTCTCCTCCCCACTCACCTCCTCATCGTCACCTTGTTTTACAACTAAATCAAATTTGGAATATGAACTTTCCCCCATTTAAATCATCGGCAACATCAATCATCATCATCACATCAGCTCCATATACTGTAGTTAACGCAACATAATTCACCAAACTAACGCAAGACACAACCTTTGAACAGAAATCTCTGTAACCCAAAACTTTGAACATGCTGAATGAAATGGAGATAAAAATATACACCTTTTTTCTGGAGTTGTCTTATTTAATAAACAACTATGATATACAGTATATAAAGAATATTAAACATGTTTCCAATCATTCTGAAGAATACTCTACCAGAAAAATATTCAAAGAAAGGTGTTTATATCGCTGAGATAACATCATGAAGACATTGAAGACCTGGGGTGTTTCATCAATATCTGTCGTCTCATAACGAAAATTTCCATGTTTTTTTATTGGCTGCGAAGCACAGGTGTCTGACGGTTACCATCGATTACTCTGGTAACTGCTTCTCGATAACCTGTCGGTGCTGACAACTTTTATGCAACAATCCCCAGATCGCCATAATTATATCTACTACTAGTATACCGCCAACACTCAAGGAGTTTTAGATGCATGGATACAATACAACCAATATTATTACGTAACTATAATGTTGACCGGGCATTGCCTGATCCTCGAGTAAGTTCCAGACTGTCAACTTTCAGTTCACCATTTCAAGATAGGGTTCCATGACAATTCTCCCGATAGAAAATCTGCACGTTATGCCAAACATAAACCCTAAGCCTTATTTTTACACTATTCTGAACCAAAATCTCTATGAAAATCCTCACTCCCTCTGAGATATTAAGACCGGAGCAAATGTCACAGGAGAAAATGTCGTGTCACTAAATCTTTAACCATTTTTTGAATGATATGGTTACATAACTTTTTTGAAACACGGAAGGAGTAGGGGGTAGGGGTGGGCAATATTCTCCCTCGCTGTATACATGCTATAAAACCTAACCCCCCCCCCCAAAAAAAAAAAAAGGTTTCTGAAAAGTATCTGTCAATGGCACACTGGAAAAAGTAACAGTGGGTGCAACTTAGTACTAGCTACTTCGAAAGTACTAGCTACTTGGAATTGACAAATATTCCTTCGGGAATTCATTTTGTCCACTGTATGTTTCAATAGATGAACTACACTACACAGATATAATTAAACGTACGGACTATATTATCACACGATCTTAACAATTTCTAAATCGTACACACAGCGCAAGTGAGTTCCTGACCGTCAATATAGGGTCCACAACGAAGCCCAGTTCCGGCCACACATGTAGCTGTTACCATGTAAAAGAGAGCCCCATCTTCGTTTCCAGCTGTACCAGGCACTGCTTCCATGTCACGATCGAAACAAACGAACTCAGTACGTGCGTGACCAAAAGAATCTGACATGAGGTAACCACTATACTCCAGGCGCCACTCGTCAGAAGGGCACTTGTTCCGCGCAGGGATCATCAATTTGGTAGATCGTCCTGAGGGCGCCCTGCAGACTGCACATTTTGGTGTATGGTCGTGGATACCCTGGAGACGACCGATGGCGTTTATTGTCTGATATTCGGCAGAGTACAGCAGACCACGAGTTCCACCAGACTGATGTTCATCATAAATAGGGTCAGGTGGCAAACACAGATAGTTAGATCCACTTCCTGGATGTGTGTAGTGAGCTCCTGCTGCAATACCTACAAATTGCATACACAACAATGCTTATAAGTAGGGGAAAGCAGGGTAAGTTGAGCATAAGGGCAAGTTGAGCCACCAGCCCCAGGCAAATAATGAATGAGTCAGGAATTGTGTTAGTGAAGTGTATTGATTACCCATTGCATAACCCCTAACCCCACCATATTGTTTTCAACTTTTAAACAAAGAGTACTTTTCTAGGGCTAAGGAAAAATACAAATTTCAGCCAAAAAAGAAAAAAGGGATGTGAAATAAACAAGTGCTTACACACACACGTCTTAAAACACAATAAAGACAAACGAATAACATTGTTAGTCCAAGTATGGATCTTCATTCTTGTAATAGTGTTTTACATGATGCATACGAAATATATGGATGCAAAATTACCGCATTAAGTTTGGAGTGGGGTGAGTTGAACCAGCCAACATGGGGTAAGTTGAACCTTAAAAAGCCATCGATATGCAGGCAGAAAGTAGTAAATTTACATGACTGTTCTCTCTTTTTTTAGAGGAGTTATAATTTATAGAGGATTAGCAAGTGAAAAGACTTTGAATAAAAAAAATGATGGTTGTTCCTCCATACATTTTGTACATTGTTTTTGTAGCTCAACTTACCCCCAGAAGGTGGCTATACTTACCCCACAGATGAGGCATGTTGAGCCATTTGACATCTCTTTTTTAAAGGTGACAATGACTTTCAGTGTGGGGTTTAGAAAGTTACACATAGGTGTAAAATATTTCAAAATAAAGAAATTTTAAGGCAAAGTACTTATTTCTACAAGATTATCAAAGGGATGGTCCGGGCTAAAAGTATGAATAGCTCAATAAATAGAGTAGAATTCACTGAGCAAAATGCCGAAAATTTCATCAGAACTCGGATAAAAGTTATTGAATTCTAAAGTTTAGCAATATTTTGTGAAAACGGTCGTCATGAATATTAATTGGCTGGGCTGATGATGTCACATCTCCACTTGTTATTTTGTATTTTAGTATTTGAAATTACATGTAGGTTTATTAAAAAAAAATCCTCCAAGAACTAGAAAAATTTGATTGACAACTGATATAGTGCATAAGACATTTATTGCTGCAACTTATTTCATTATAAGGGAGACATATAATTACACAAGTATAAAATAATGCAAAAATTATGATTTTATGTAATAACATAAAACGGAAAGTGAAGATGTGACATAATCAGCCCACTTAATGAATATTCATGACGACTGTTTTCCCAAAATATTGCTAAACTTCAATAACTTTATTATTTGTTATCCGATTTCAATGAAATTTTCGGCATTTGCTCAGTGAATTCTACTCTTATTAATATATAAATATTTTCAGCCTGGACCATCCCTTTAATTATATCAATTCTAACATGCAAAAAGCAAAAATGTTAACTTTTCCCGCCTTCCCCTATACAGTTCAGCAGAAGATTATATAACATGCTATTCGATTATCTACTTGCCGTTGGAATGTGCTGTACTCTCTTGGCCAATGCCACTTATAGAACCATCTTAGTATTCTCTTCACTTACATGTAAAAACAAATTTTACATTTGTTGCTGTAAATCTCCGTTGAAATATTGTGACTGTGTTGCACCCCGTTCCCCTTTTTGAGCGGAATTGCACATTCTTATATCAATTATCATTGTTATTATCCGTAGTTATTGTATATTCTAATTTCCATTATCTTTTGAAAAAAATATTCTTATATTTGTTGCCATATTGCGTTTAACTCTGTCGCAAAATACAGTTACTGTTCCCCCCCCCCCCCCCCATCGCAAAGCTTTTCGTCCACTGAACTGCGTGAATCAATGAAATTGAATAAAATGTAATAAATAGAACGTATTTTCAAAAATGTTTTCTTACCAGCATAAACCAGTTCTGATCCATCAACACAAACATCTCTACCCCATCTTATATACACAGCTCCACTACTATTGACATTGATTACTGTATTATTACCACTCGTGTTTTCACTGCTACCATCATTCGTTTGATCTACAGGACTCGGCATTCCTGAAGAGGGGGGAACAAATGTTTTGATATAATTATGTATATATATATATATATATAATATATATAATATATATATAATATATATATATATATATATATATATATTGTGAAAAAAATGAATGAAAAGAACAATGAAAGGCGTAGCTTAAATCAAGGTTCCCCGGAGCTATCTACCCTTGGGAACACTGGTGAGGCCGAAAAGCATTTCTGCCGGGAATCGAACTCGGGGGCCCCCAGCTTTCAACGCCGGTGCCTTAACTACTAGACCACAGAGGCAGGCTATAGTGGCTAGGGCGCCCCCGATCCGATTGACCGTCAGATTAACATATTTTCGACCCCACCAATTAATTTTTCCTTTGTCGGGTGTAGATAAGTTTTAAACGATAACAAACGGCCATGCCTCGGCTGAATCAAAGCAAGTGCTTAGAAAGAACTATTATCTTTGGAATCGTTCTCTCCGTCAACATTTCAGAGGGTCAAAATTTTATACAAGCTCGACCCTCTAAATTTGAGGTTAAGAAAATGCATGAATAACACCACGTTACGATTATATTCGTCGCTCGCTCGAATACGATGACACTAAAACTACATTATGTCAAAATTTATACATCAAGGTCTACATGTTTTCTTTAAAATGTTTATAAAGCACAGACCAATCAAGTTTTAGTGTTGATTTTTATTCTAATTCTTGGGGTTGCTTCGAGTATGCCATCAACCCAATGTAAGGATTTTCTCCTTAGTTTCGAAGCTGCCTAAAATCCATCTCCAGTTGGCTCCAGTTATGGCCAATGCTCGCTAGTTCGGTGAAAACCTATAACCTAGATAGCATATTCCAATATTCGTTAAACAAAATAAATTATTACGAGATACAGCTGCAACGTAACGCGATTTCAGAAAGCAGCCAGTACAATTTTTTTTTAATGTTATTATAGCGCATTTTACGTTTTTTATAAAATGGTTGCTGATTAGAATAGGGTTATCCACAGCATTAAGAACTCCATATGGTTTTTATATTCTATATAGAGGTCCTTGTACAAGCAAGAACCGGATCTAAAGAACTGTTTAGGACCCTTTTCTGCTCCTCTAAAGGTCAAGTCCAACCCAGAAAATTATTGATTTGAATCGAAAGAAAACAAAAACAAACATAACGCTGCAAATTTCGAAATCGGATGTAAAATAAGAAAGTTATGATAAAGTTTAAAGTTTTAATTTTCGCTTATTTTTCACAGACAGTTCTATGCGCAACTCAGCGATATGCAAATGAGAGAGTTGATGATGTCCACTCATTATTTCTTCTTTTTTATTGTTTGAATAATACAATATTTCACTTTTACAGATTTGACAATAAGGACAAACTTAATTTAACCATAAACTGTTAAAATAATGGTAATTGCACATGTTCAAAGGAAATAAAACTTTTGTTTCATTTGACAAGGAGAAAATTAGAATATTTCATATTTCGTATAATAAAATACAAAAGTATAATAAATACATTCATATAATAAATAAATAATTCGTATAATAAAATACAAAAAAATACAAATGTGGAGCGTTGTGGCCCAGTGGATTAGACTTCGGACTTTGAAACAGAGGGTCGTGGGTTCGAATCCCAGCCATGGCGTAATTTCCTTCAGCAAGAAACTGATCCATAGTGTGCTGCACTCAACCCAGGTGAGGTAAATGGGTACCGGTAGGAAGTAATTCCTTAGAAAGCTGAGTGCGCTATGAACGCCTAGCTTAGCCTGGTAATATAGGAGCGCTTTCAGCACCTAACAAGGTGGATATGTGCGCAATATATAAAATATCCTATATTATTATTCAAAGAAATATGAGTGGGTGATGTCATCAGTCTGCTAATTTGCACACTGTTGAGGTGGACTTGTCCTTTAAAGAACATTCAAGGTTCCACATACGGGACAAAGATGCTGAGTTTATAATTAAGATGATATATAAGACATCTTTGAAAAAGCAGAGTGACTTTGCTCGCTCTCTCGATTATGACAGTAACCATGGGCGACAGTTGGGGGACAGGGGCACCATTCCACATAAGGAATATCAAAGTCTTTGATGAAAAAGTTCAGAAAATTAAATATAAAGGCCTGTGTCGTGTCATTCGAAATTACCCTTCATCAGTTGAGAAAATAGCAACGTGGCATTTAATCGCGGGGCCAAACGTTTTTACGCTCTGTTTTTCCAAAGCTTTTTTTCTTCTAAGACTAGCCAAACGTGTTTAGGTGTGTTCCCCCCCCCCCCCCCCTAAGCTTTTTCCCCCGCAGTCATATTCTGGCGGCAACTTGTTTAGGAGCCAAAATGTGGAATTAAAGCCTGCAAAAAAAATGTATAGAGGGTGATTTTGCACACAGAGAAAACCTCGTTGACGGGGTGTTTGGAAATAATTTGGTCACGCATGTGTAAAGCAATACATTTGACCCCCGGGCATTTATATTGTCCCCTCCCTCATGACTGACGCTACCCCTGACTGTTTTTATTACGGGTAAAAAGAAAACTATTTCCAGTACTAAGCTAATATGGAATTAGGATATTGCACATAACGATTGTATCTTCAGTATTTTTCTACTGAAATAACACTATTTCCTTTCTGGTTCTGGTAGCTATGATCAAACGAAAAAAAAGTGTATCAAGTTTGTCATAACCCCGAAGGTAACATTATCAATAATTATTAGTATTATCGTATAATCAATTATTATCTTTATTTTCATTATCATTCCTATCATCATCAGCATCGGCACCTCAGTCACATTTGCTCTCCGGTGGCCGTGCGGCGAGTTTAATTTTTTGTTCAAACCATAGAAATGTTCGGCGGTTCGCGCGGCCAAGCACAGCATGTACCCCGCTCCCCCCCCCCCGAACCCACCGCATTGCAATAGACCTCACACAAAAATTTGACAAATAAATATCAATTATCATATGGCAACAATGACCCTGCCCACATTATAGAGTAATCCGGATATATTTTGTAAACCTTACCCTAAGACCCCCGCCCCCTCCAATAATGACAGGCATCTTCGCTTTACTTTCTGATATTGCTTTTGTTTGCCAACCGCTAACAGCATGTTATTATGATATATCAAATTGAAATGAAGTAGGCATGATACATTGGATTGTCATAGTTATTGGTAACACTCACTTGGATTGTTACCATGGCAATAAAGACCCCCACCCCACCAAAAATGATAGGCATCTTCGCTTTACTCTATTATTGCTTCTGTGTGCCAACTGTTATGACAAACGGGAAAAAAGTTACAGCTAGGTTCTACCAAATTTTCCACAAAAATATGGTTACCATGGCAACCGTGTCTCCACCCACTCCAAAATCATTAGACGGCTTTGCTTTAGTATACAAATGTAGACCAACATCTGCAGTATGTGTACCTCAGCTGATTCAACGAGTCTGCATAGCATAGCAGACTAGGTCTACTGAGGCTGCAGAAATGGCTCGCTTCGCTCGCCCTTTCAGGCTGGTTTGCTTCGCAAACCAGTAGCAGATCCCACCTCACGAGTCATTCAGAGTCTACATAGCAGACTAGCTTTGCTTTACCATAATGGACCTTCATGCCACATTTGAAGATGATCGGAGAAGAAATGCAGCTGGTAGAGCACTCACAAGGAAATCTCTGCCGCGGCGCGATGAGGCCAAATCCATAGTATCCTCCGAACTCTGCATGTTCGGGAGATTATGTAGCTGGTAAAAAAAATGTTAAAACGGTTTCGACTAGAGCAAATATGACTGAGGAATTAACAACAGTTTGACTCCCGTCGTCCTCATTATTCTACCTGATAGTTGGCCATTACACGAAGCGTCCCTCCCATCACGACCGTCTCTTCCCGGTAGGCCAATGTCTCCTGGTGGTCCACGGGGACCGGGAGCTCCTTCTGGACATAGAGAACACGGACCTGACATTTAAAAAATAATATTCAGTTATGCAGATCAAATTTACATGTAAATGTATTTCAATTTACTTGATCTGATTGAGACTAAAGGCCCGGTCCCAGTGACATTTAGGATGGATTGCGCATAAATTGAGGATAAAATTTGATTACAGACGCTAAACATCCGCAATATTCGTAAAGTATGCTGTTTTAAGACGGTTATTTTTCGCACTTGTCCGTAATCATCTGCAAAGGCACATTTTTCCGTTCCCAGGAGTTTTGGGCTGCCCAAAACTCCTGGGAGCGGAAATCATCCGGTTTATATGCGCAATATATACGCAATGCATACTCAATGTATGCGCTGATGCGCTGAATTTTCGCAGTTATCCTGTGATATCCGCAACGGACATGGGATTGCAGATAAGTAGCGGACTGGGATAGAATGCGAAACGAATGAATAGCGTGCCTAATACGACTTTATACCAAGCTATAGTAATTTATAAAGAATGCTTACAGACTGGTCACGAATAGTGCGTTTGTATTACGACTGTTTCGCGAACAATTTGCGAGTACACAGCAAACATTCATCGTAAACCCAGATTACTATATAAATGTAACAGAAAATGAAATTTGACCGTAATTTTTTGTGTAGAATATAGGATGTTGCCATGGTTCATCACGGACATTTGATAGTTGCAGCCATCCAACAACATAACAATCTTCTCTTCCAAGTTCAACGTTTGATCCAAATACGGAAAAGAAAGCGAAGGAGAAATCAAAGAGCTGTCTGGGTGAGACCTTGGATTGGCAGAAGACTAGATCTGGGCATGTACGATAGATTGATGGTGGAGCTGCGTAACGAAGATCCACGTGCCTTCCAGAACTTTATGAGAATGCCCCCAGACATGTTTGACGAACTGGTATACCGGCTCACTCCTCGACTGCTCAAGACACAGACCAACTTCAGAGCGAACTTAGAGCCTGGACTCAAAGTGGCCATAACCCTACGCCATCTTGCCTCTGGTTCAAAATACAGGGACATGCATTACGGTTGGAGGGTCCCTCACAGCACAATCAGCAAAGTTGTCATAGAAGTATGTACAGCCATATCAGAAGAGAACTTTGATGAACAGATGACTTGCCCTACCAACGATGAAGAATGGCGTGAAATTGCCAATGACTGGTTGCAGAGGTGGAACTTTCCTCACACAATCGGCGCGATTGATGGCAAGCATGTGGCATGCAAAGCTCCCCCAAACTCAGGCTCGGAATATTACAACTACAAGGGCTTTTTCAGTATCATTTTAGTTGCCCTGGTCAGTTCTGACTACAAGGTTCTTTGGGCTGACGTATCAGGAAACGGTTCCGCATCAGATGCTCAAATATACAACCAAAGTGAGCTGAAGCAAGGTCTCGAGAACGGCGACATTATGGGTTGGCCAAATCCAGATCCCTTACCCAATGACACCCAAGATGTCCCATACTTCATTGTGGGCGACGATGCTTTCTCTCTGAGAACATACCTAATGAAGACATACAGTGCAAAGGCCCTGACCAGGGAAGAGCGTATCTATAACTACAGGCTGTCGAGGGCCAGGAGAGTCGTCGAGAACACATTTGGTATCATGGTGCAGACTCCCTGTGCCTTATATATATCGTTCCCTATCTGTAAGCTTTTTCGGAGCCTGTCCCGACTTGACGCGGTGAAGTTTAACATACCAAGTATGCATACCCCGCCACCATCCCTGTAGATGCTCTGATGTTATCTCAAGCTCAGTGGCTTTTTCTTCCCACAAAGCTTCTTTCTGTTTGTGTCTTTAACCATCCTACTTCCCCTTCTCCACAAAAGCTCATTTTCTGCTAACCATTCGAAGGCATTATCTTCTTGGTCGGGTTTGAGGGTGAAGCTCTTTCGTGGCCTCTTCTCTTTCTTCTTTTCAGCTTTGTCATCTCTAGGCTGACTTGGACCAGGGACCTCATCGGCGCCAGGGAGGTCTTCTGGAGGTGGACTCGGTGACCTTGGGGATTGTGGAGGAGGTGGTACTGGTGACGGAGCCCTCTCTCCAACTTTGCTTGTCTTTTGTTTCTTCTTTCCTCTTGATTTGGCTCTTGTTGACATGTTGCTACTTTCTACAATGTTGATAAAGATAATGACGCTGAAGAGTGGAGTGCTCTTCTTTTATATGGTCTCGATTCAAATGTATCACATTCGCAATGCGACCGTTGTTTCCGCACCACGTGCGCATTGCATTCTCTATGCATACGTAATACTTCCGCAATAATCGTTTAGCATCCTATTTTTGTCCGCAATACATGTGTTATACTTCCGCATTACTTTCGTTACATTTTCGTAATGTCTGCAATACATTCCACAATTTTACAAGCAATATCCCTCGTAAAATAGCATTCGCAAGGTAATTCGTTTTTATTCGTGATATTTCCGCTTTTAATCGTAATTTGTTCGCTGTACATCTTTTATGTATCCGCAATTTTAAAGCGGATTTTTATTTTTTTTGCCAAATTTTTTTTTGTATTTATATGTTTTATTGGGTCCACACTGACCAAAAATAAACAAAAATAACAAATCAAACATAATTAAAATATTTACAAGTGATCATAACATCATTAGAAAAAAAAAACATATATAATAATAAAAAGAATAAATAAGAAAAAATAAATAATAAAGAAAAAAAGAGCGGAAAGATTTATGCAATGGCACAGACATGATAACTTATACAATTTTGATGGCAAGTATTTGTATGCATATATACAGGGTAAACATGATACATATAATGATACATGTAAAGATGACAAAAATTATAATTCAAACTTCCATTTCTTAAAATGAGCCGTGGGTTTATGTCTTTTTTTGGCCACACAATATTCAATTTCCCTTTGCTTTTTAACAAATGATCTGAAGGCTCCAAAGTTTGGATCAACTTTGCTGAATTTACAAATGAAAATGAAGTACTTCAACAATAAAAATAAGTAGGAAATGAACTTGTCATCCGGATCACCAAACATTTTACTGAAATTAGATAAAGTAAAATTGGAATCAAACTTCTGTATTAAAATAGTCAATAAATCTTGCCACAGGGGTAAAACCTTTTCACAAACACAAAATATATGAACCGATGTTTCAGGGAATTTGTTGCAAAATTCACACAAAGGGGAATCTTTCCTTTTAATCTTGAAAAGAAAATCATTAAAAGCAATGCATTTGTGAAAAACTTTGAAATAAAAGGAACGAATTTTAGTGTCTATCGAACATTTGAAGTTATTGCAATGTATTTTCTCCCATGAAATATTGTCAGGAATGGGTAAGATACTGCTCCAATATTCATAACGTGCGTCAGGGCTAGATTTGCCACTCAAGATATTATAGGCGTAGCTGGGTAATTTTTTAATACCTATCAATTTGAGAATTAACATATGATGAACATCATCATTGTCATGGACGTCAGCTTTTTGAAGATTGGGAATAAGCCAGTCTTTACGGATATTTTGGATTAGAAAATTAAATTTTCTTCTGTCAGAACGAGGTATATTAAAATCCAAGATAAGTTCTTCAAACAATTTATGGCCAGGGAGGGGTGGATTAAGCAAATCTGATATCGTGTGAACATTGTTATCATACCATGTACCATAATAAAAATATTGTTTGGATTTAGAACGAATCAATCTGTTAAACCATAATGATTGACATTCCCCTAAGTCAGAGAAACTACAATCAAAGATATCAAAAGTGGCTTGTTCTCGATATATATACCAGGTGCGTAAAGAATCAGCAAGTTGTGTACATCCCAGAGATCTTAAAACACATTCAGGGGCATATGCTTTCCAAAGAATATTTGAATCTTGATGAAAAGATTCCAAAAAGGACAACTCAATATATTTCCATGTCGAAGTATATCTGTCATCAAGAAGATATTGCACCCAATACATCCTTTGAGCAAGGGCAAATGCATAAGGGTCTACCATTCGAAGGCCACATTGGCTATAATCATTGCACATCAGTTTTCTTTTAACCCTGTCCTTGCCTCCTTTCCAAATAAATCTAAAAAACATTTTATTCAAGTCCTTATAAAATTTAGAAGGAACTTTGATACCAAGAACAGAAAAAAGGTATAAAAGTTGAGGCAAAATAAGAGACTTGATAACACAAATTCTACCAATCAGAGAAAGATTCCTCATTTGCCAGCAGTTAATAGTCTGTTCCATTCTTTTCAACTTTACCTTATAATTGAGATCAAACAGTGAACCAAAATTAAGTGAAAAATGAATTCCCAAAGATTTAAATGTATTTGTCTTCCACGTTATTCCCCGGTTAGCAAGGGGAAATTCTTGGCAACCCCGCTTAGAACCAATCCAGATGGCTTCTGTTTTAGATAAATTAATTCTGCATCCAGAATGCACTCCAAATATATGTAAAGTATCAAAAAGGTGATTAAAAGAATTATTAGAACCGTCCAAAAATACAACAGAATCATCTGCAAAAAGAGAAATCTTTACTTCATGCCCGTTAACAGGAATTCCTTTGATTTGATCATTGTGGCGAATAGAAAGAGCCATTATCTCGATTACAAGAAGAAATAAATATGGTGAAATCGGGCATCCTTGAAAAATACCTCTTTGCATAGAAATACGGTCTGTTAAAAATCCATTATTTAAAACATAAGTCTGCCGCGAAGAATACAGAGTCTTGATCCATTTTTTTTGCCAAATTTAATGCGGATGACAACGAATGACCGAAATTTGTATTCGCAATTCATGCATAATTCAACTTCCCCCTCCAGTGGGACCGGGCCTTAAAACGTTTGAATAACGGAAAATTCACATGTTTAACGGATAATAAAAGATTTGCATTATTAATACAGGTTATAAATACAGGTTAAAGATTCCTTCCATGATAAAAATATGTTTTATGGCAGCAATAATGTTCCCATATGTTAGTATGCTGTGCGATCATGTAACACACGTAGTTCCGACAAAATATATTAAAGGGAAGTTCACCCTGACGAAAAATTTTTTGAAAAATACCCAGGAAAAAATAATAAAATACGGATGAGGATTTGAGCAAAATCAATGTAAAATGCATAAATTACATTTTTGTTTAATGATTCACGATGATGACTAAGTGTGTTCTTTATTCGGGAGCGGGTGTGAAATAATTTGTCGATTGATAACTTTTCAGGGCAAGGCAATTTCCTTGGTCTGGGTGAACTTCCCTTTTAACTAAAGTATCTTCCAATACACTACATGTATTGCACAAAATTGACTTCATCATCGTGGCAAAGTTTACACCAAGGAAGGTTCAAGTTTGCTCATGAATCAATGGTAGCACCTTTTGGCATATTTGGGGTGTAAGCTTGCATCATGGGTGAGAAAAGGTGCAGCAATTAACCTTATTACTATTCTTTGTACCAATAAATGCTCGACTGCATCCTGAGAAGTGCAACATTTTCACTTTTAAGGAGCATAATGGACGTTACGAAATGTTCAAATTTGCATCTTTATTGCATGGTTCATCTCTGTACCATATAGGGTGCCGAAAAAAGGCATTATCTTAGTAAATATAAATGAAAACTAATATAATCCTCTCCATATTATTTATTCCCATTACCTTAATAATCATGTTTCTGAATTGTTTTGGCTTCGTAAAATTAAGTTTAAGTTAGATTTTAACTTTCTCGTTATGTCGTTTTTGTAGTTCATTTTTTATAAGCATCAAGCATTGAGTTTATTATTGCCTACAGTTATTCAGTTAAACTTTTACAACTTAAGTCCACCATTGGAAAAGGTAGGTGCATATTCAATATCCCGTTATAATCTATTGAGTGTGATATACGCATACGTGCATTTATTGCGAAGGACTATATCAATTAAGATATAGACAGAAATAAAAAAAAATAAATAGATCTCGAAGTATAATAATGGTTTGTTCCTCTTTCTCCACCTCTCTCTCTCCTTACCTCTGTCCATCTACATTGCCCCTTTCTTTTTTATTTTCTGGTATATTCTTTTAAAAAATCTGTTATCTTGGAATTAAGTTTTGTTGGTCCGAGTGTGGAGATTTAGACGTGAATTTTAGCAGGCATTCTTTTTATTTCTACCTTACTTGGGAATTTATGTCTTTGATGTTGCTGTCTTATATGCATTGTTTTTTAATCCGTAAAAGACTTGAATGAAATGGGAAATAATGTAAAATGAAAGAAATGGGAAATAATGTAAAATGAGCGGCTATCAAATAGTCATGATTGGAATAGCGCCAGTATAACTTACATATATTTTTTTATATATGAATTCTCTTCATTAAAAAAACTTGTAAGTTAAACTTTTAAAAGACAATATAACTTTCATGTTAATCATTCATATTTAAATACGCTTTATTTCAGGGCTGGCTATATTTGAACTTGGAAAGTTTGAATCAATGGCGGATCCAGGCGAGGGCACATCCGATCCTCGCCCCCCCCCCCGAGGGTAATAGCAAATATTTGTAAGGTGAATATGTCGTTCATATATATAGTCAAGTCTTATTTTCCTTAACCAAATGACCTCAATTTTGCAGTGAATCCCATGTATATATGCATGTCATTTTTTTCATTGAACAAAGTGAATACTTTATCATTAACATACAGTGCGTATCCAAAAAAAGTTAACACTTAGAAAAAAAATCCTGTAAAATCATACATTTGCATTATCCTGAAGATTTTTCCACATTTTAACATTGGTACAAGTCCATTTCAGCAAATAACGATAGAAATGTCGACAAATATTTCCGCTTGAGTGAGCATCACTTACTTTTGAAATGTTAGTGAAAAATGATTTGCGCAAAACTTTGAAATAGTATAATGCGAATAAAAGTAGATCTTAATCATGAAGAACATATGAAATTTAGCAGAAAAATTGATTTGAAGTATCTTTATCTTTAACTTGTTTTCTTGCCTAAAACACTTCGAAGAGTGCCATTGCGCCCACCTCACTCTCCCACACACCGAGGCTATCGTGACGATATTTTACACTGAGCTGTGATTTATACATGAAATGGCTTAGGCTTGATTTTCATTTTGCTGATCATTGTGTAGCTTGGGAAATGTGTGGAGAAACAAGCATTAAATGAAAAATGAACTGTAAACCTACTATAAATGATAAAAACCTAGTGAAAAAAAATCTTATACGAACTTTTGTTCAGATTCAGTTATATCCTCATATCCAACTGGCACAAAAAGGGTAAAGGTTGTGCTTACTAAGTATTAAAATTTTAATTTTGGTGGCAAAATTGTTACAAAATGCTTGAATGTATCCGTTTTATTTCAATTGACTAAAAGTGAAAGGGAAATGTATGAGAATTGTGTTTCGCAGGGTAAGTTTGATTTCACCCTTTCCCTTTGACACAGCGTGAAAACGAGCATTTCTGCGCAAATAGATTTCTGCAAGCTTTACAAAAATGGACAGTGCTCACTCAAGTGTTGCATATTGTCAAAACTGTTACTTTCCTTAGATAGATGAGACCCAGACCCAAGGATATATGTGACAAATTACCCACATTATATATATTTTTTTATTCCCAGGGCTTTTTCAAAGTGTATACTTTTTTGAAACGCCCTGTATATTTTTTGCTTTTCAAATTTTTCCTGTAACAAAATGACCTCATTTTGTAGTGAATTACTTTTTTTTCTTGTCAATATTTTCATTGAAAAAAATTACCTCAATTTTGTAGTGAATACTTTATTTGTTCATTATTATACATTTTTTTGTGCTTGTCAAATTTTTTCTAAAACAAAATGACCTCCATATTGTAGTGAATACCTTTCTTCTATTTTTCTTTTGTTTTTGCTTTTCATATCATTCCTGACGCAAATCACCATTTTCATGGGGGGTATTTTTTCCGTAGAAAATTGCCCCCCCTCCCTAGAAAATATTTTATTCGCCCCTAGTCGGAATCATGCAAAATTCAGAGTCGTTGAAGCCCAAATTGATATAAAAATATATTACACTCTAAAAACACTGAGTAAAAAATTACCCAATATTGAGTAAAAAGGGAACATGCATGTTTGCGAGGTATTTCTTACCCCATATTGGGCTATTTCAACGCAACATTGCGTAAAATTTACCAAATATTGGGAATCTATTTACCTAACAACATGCATGTTCCCAATTTACCCAATATTGTGTAAACTTTTTTTAGAGTATATCAAGCCGTTTTAGATCATTAGAAGGCAATAAAATGTTGCGGGACTATACATACCATTGATCGGACCGTCTACGTCAATAGTGAGACCAGAAGTAGTAGCAATAGTGGTAACAGAAATCATCCAGAGTAATAGATTGGTCATCTTGAATTAGAATGTCCTGGATTCCGATGTCACAGCTAGGGATTTGATGCTCCTGTTGGAGTTAGAGGAATTTGTTTACGTCTCGCATTAATTAAAGATTCAAAAAGATCATTGGAGAAGTAACTCACTCAACTCAAGATGGTTGAGACAGAAATTTTCGAGTCAATGATAATCGTGGGTCTTTATTTCGAAAGATTAGTAGACTTGTTAACTGCAAAAAAAGGGACGAACGCTGCATTTTTTAGTACAAATGCCCCACTTGGCACAAATGTTCCTTGAGTCAAAAGAAAAGGATTCATCCAAAGAGACACGCTGTTTCTATGCAAATAAGCAAGTAATTTGCATCAATTTGCATATTAGGTGATATATTGAAAACAAGAATTTAAGAATATATATTTAACCAGAATTGCCCTAAAAAAGACTTAGGGTAAGAGACGGAAGAAAATTGACATAAAAAGATTGGGATATCCTTGTTTATTATTACCTAATTTACATAAATTATGCAAATTTCAATTTAAAACAGGGTATCTTTTCATGAATCCTAAACTGTTTTATAAAAAACAGCAATACACAATGTCAACATTCTACATGAGAATATATTAGCGAAAACATCGATATGCTTCATGACAGTATTAGTGTCTTAATTTGCATAGAAAGTGGGCAAATATGTCAAAATGTATGACGTGATATTGCGCTAAAACAATACCAAAACAACCTCTATATCCAGTCATACTCACGAATCGGACAATAAAGCGATCGATGGTATGTCATTCGAGATAACACAATCTCAACACAATAGCTTCCATCGGCTTCTCGTATCGCTTTTGTTGGTGTATCTGCCACACCGTAATCTATGGTATATACGGGCAAAATGGATTTCGGTATCGGTAAAACACTATTTTGTTTATTTGTTTCTAATATGTTTTCTTGGAAAATTTACAGGAGACATTGCTTTGCAGGTTACCGCTTTAATGAAGCTCTGGCACATGAATCATGATGAATGTACCCCCACCTCAATCCATATTTTAACTTTGTTAAAATATCTTTTGGAGACCCCGAAGTGGCAAAACTGCATTCCCCGTGGCATTCCCGCTACTTTACAAAACCAGTTTGACTTGTATTATCGACTTGGAAAAGACAGATGTATGAGACATCAGTTAACATGTTTCCTGAAGATAAGTTTTTTTTTTAAACCTACGTCCACGGGAGCCCTCCTAATTTACCCCATCCCCTCTCTGTATTTCGACACTAAATAAAAAAAATATCGTGTTTTAAAGCCACCGGCAAGGCAAATTGCGTTTTTGGTATAATAAAGCAACTTTTATATCTATATTTCATATTTATCTATATTAATATTATTATTATTATTATTGTTGTTGTTATCATAATTAGTGTTGTTCTGCTCTAGCACAGTAGAGGCTATAGCAGGAGCATGTTTAGGATTCCCTTTCCCTTTTGGTTTTATGTATTAGAAATAGTTTGTCTTTAGAACTCTTAAAAGATTACTTTTGTTTGTATTGATATCTTGGAATAGATTGAGAAAATACTCTACAATTGACATGTTGAAGAGCTGTGGTACAATGAAGAAAAGCCACACGTAAGTTCCAAACTACTGAAACCCCTTTGATTCCACTCTATGTTAAATTTAAATATATTTAGAGCCCATTCGGAAGAAAGATACATTTCTACTACACACAGTAAAGCCTCTTTCCTTTCTCCTCTTGAAAAGAAAACATAGAAGGCATTGTTTTATATCGCATAAAATAAGTTCGTGTACATGACGGTGGCCTGTTGAAGTTGCCGAACCCTTTATTTTGTTTTGACAATATATATTTAGAATATCGTCTAAATGAAGCCCTCATCTGGAAAAGGGCACTTATTAAAGGCAGCATCTACATTATATAGAGGAGGTCCTGGTACTTGGAAGCGGGGGCTGAAGCCCCCGCAAGATTTTCCGGAAGGGGGGGGTGTGCTGCGTGTGTTATTCTCCATAGACAGCACCCCCGGAATTCCGGCAGATGTGATAAAACGAAAAAAAAAACGTTACCAAAAAAATTTCATTTTGTAGTGCAATCCTTTTTGTTTATTTGATTGTTAAATTTCTTGATTTAAATTTGAAAAGCAAAAAAGGTTCAATGTAAAATTTTGGTCCCAAGAAATTGAACAAGTTTCAGCCCCTCTTCCCAGTGCCAGGGCATTCTCTATAAAACACGATATTTTTTTATATATAAAGTCGAAATACGGGGAGGGGATGGGATAAATTCGGAGGGCTCCCGTGGGCGTAGGCTTAAATAAACAAAAAAAAACTTCCTTCAGGAAACATGTTGACTAATGTCTCATACATCTGTCTTTTCCAAGTCGATTATACAAGTCAAACTGGTTTTGTAAAGTGGCGGGAATGCCGGGGGAAGCAGTTTTGCCACTTCGGGGTCTACAAAAGATATATATTTTAACTTTATAAAGTTAAAATATGGATTGAGGTAGGATACATTCGTCAGGATCCATGTGCCAGGGTTTCATTAAAGCAGTAAACTGCAAAGCAATGTCTCCTGTAAATTTTCCAAGAGAAACAAATAAAACAAAATTAATAGTGTTTTACCGATACCGAAATGCATTTTGCCCGTATTGTATCATAGATTACGGTGTATCAGACACACCAACAAAAGCGATACGAGAAGCAGAAGGAAACTATTGTGTTGGGATTGTGTTATCTCGAATGGCATACCATTGATCGCTTTATTGTCCGATTCGAGAGTGTGACTGTGACATAGAGGTTGTTTTGGTCTCGTTTTAGCGCAATATCACGTCATACATTTTGTCATATTTGCCCTCTTTCTATGTTTTCGCTAATATATTCCATTTCATGTAGAATGTTGACATTGTGTATTATTTGCTGTTTTTTTTAACAGTTCAGGATTTATGAAAAATACTCTTGTTTTAAATTGTAATTTGCATAATGTATGTAAATTAGGTAATAATAAACAAGGATATCCCAATTATTTTATGACAATTTTCTTCTCTGTCTTAATTACCCTAAGTCTTTATTTCCAATTTTAGGGCAGTTCTGGTTCAATATAATTATATAGTATATGAAATACTTGTTTTTACTACATCGACATAATATTCAAATTTATGCAAATTACTTGCTTATTTGCATAGATACAGCGTGTCTCTTTGGATGAATATTTTTCTTTTGACTCAAGGAACATTTGTGCCAAGTGGGACATTTGTACTAAAAAATACAGCATTCAACCTTTTAACACGTCTACTAGATGAGAGGGGGAATGAAATAGAAATGGGTGTATTTCTTGAATTTGGTTACTAATGTTTTGGGTATACTTTCCCCTTTTTTCGCGCGATGTTATCTTCCATGACTCGTAAGGCACCACCAGCCTTAGTCAAGGTCAAAGGGAGAAGATATACCCTCTTCTCTTTACCAATATACATATACTCTTCTTATTTGTTTTTTCCACCAATTGAAAATCACAGAAGAAATGTTAAATTTTAAAAAGCTTTCAATTCAATTTCAATTCATTTTATTTCATTTTCAACAGAACAAAGTAATGAGGTCAAAATAGTAACGATGAACTTGTACAGACAAAATAAATCGAGACATGTACAGTATATGATTTTTGTCTATAAGTAGAATAAAACAGTATAATATAAAAGTAAAGTATCATAACCATTATAAAAAAAAATCTGAGAAAATGGAGGGATCCACTAAAAAGCAGTGCTTGTATTGTGTGGACCCCTCGAAATAATTATTTTAGAATTGCCTACGAAGACAGACACGAAAGTGACAAAACAGAGAACAGAAAAACAAAAAAAACAAAGAAGAAACAAGAAAATGGAAACTCACACAAGAGATATGAAAATAAAAGTGAAAAGAGAAAGATGATAGAGCAGGACTTCAACGAGCGGATAATAACAAAAAAAGAAAATAAGTTAAAGAGGCATGAAGTGGTGAATTTAATGAAATAATTATTTAAAATTGAGGAAATGGTGACCTGTATGATTTCAGAAAATTATTTTTAAGTTTCATGTTAAAAGAACAGAGGGATGCGCTTTTAATGATATATTCAGTAAGGGAGTTCCAGATCTCGGACCATCGTATAATTTTTTTATTAACAAAGTGTTCTTAAGAGGTAAATGGAACTCATTAGACTGTCTCGTAGGGTAATGAAATTAACGATTTTGAGGGAACTTTGAATCAATTACGTGAGGAAGTGAATTGTGTCAGCCTGGCTAATGAGCCAGGCTGACACTTGCACGACTTTTGGCCACGATTTTGTCGTGGCAAGTCGTGCCATTTTTGGTCACGAACTGAGAGGCTCCCGCACGGTTTACGACTTGTTCACGCATAGTTCACGACAAGTTCACGACGAGTTCACGAATAGTTCACGAATGCGTGCCCGTCAGTGTCCACATTGACACGAACTGGCACGACGAGTTCACGCATAGTTTACGCACTTCCCGCATTGGCACGACGAGTTTGCGCAATTCGGATGGTGTCGTGCTGAACTATTCGTGAACACGACGTGAGCTGTTCGTGAACTATTCGTGACAGTCGTGGCATGAGGCGCACTGCCACGCATCCTCCCGTATCGTCCCGACGAGTTCTCGAACAGTTTGCGCATAGTTCACGACCCGGTCGCTAAATTTTGTCGTGACCAAAATTTTGAACATTTCAAAATTCTCGTCCCGACATGGCACGCAGTCACGACGTGTCACGACGTGTTTACGCACACTTCACACCAGTTCACGACTAGTTTGCGCACTGGCACGACTTGAGTCGTGCCAATGCATGACACAAAATCGTGCAGGTGTCCGGCTGGCTTATGTTTTCATGATTTGGTCTTCGCCTTGATGGCCGGTGTAGATTGTTCAGTGGGCGCCAAAGATGACATGTGACATAATTGGAAAATGATCGGTTATGTCAGATAAGAATCTGGCGAAGGCAGGGGTTACAAAAATATTGTCTTATTATATTATAAAAAAAAACTGTGGTAGTTTTAACTATCATTGCAATTTAATTTTCTTATTCTCTTTGTCTTTGTCTTTGGCCTCTAGATCATATAGCATAATAAAGTACCGGTACACAAAAATTTGACGGCAAAACGAGCTCGAAAAATGCAGGTTATAAAATTTCGGTACCTTTATTTGAAGCGTGCCGAAAAGTATGAATGAAAATGACAATAATTGAAAACGTTTGTTATGAGATTGACTGTGTGATAGTAAAATATGTGTAATAGAAAATAAATGAAACTGAATAGAGGCCAAAGAAAATGACGAAACAGAAGTAAGACATGCATTGAATTTGATACAGCATTATAGTCAACTATGCAGAGACTGAATAACTATAAAGAAATATGTACGGGAAGGCGGGGTAAGTTGTGACACTTTTTGCTTTTTGCATGTTAGAACTGATATGATTAATGATCTTGAATAAAAAGTACCTTGCCTTAATATCTAATTCTTTTGAAATATTTTAAACATATATTTAACTTTCTACCCCCACACTGAAAGTCACTGTCACCTTTGAAAAAAGAGATGTCAAATTGCTCAACTTGCCCCATCTGTGGGGTAAGTTGAGCCACCTTCTGAGGCAAGTTAAGCCACAAAACTGTGTACGAAATGTATGGGGAAAGCCAACTACCATGTCAGTTTTTTATTTCAAGTTTTTTTCAGTCGCTTATTCACCATAAATACCAATATCCTCTAAAAGGAAAGCAGTCATGTAAACTTGCCCCTTTCTGCCTGCACATTGAAGGCTTTTTAAGGTATTTTATATACATTACCATAAGAATTACCATGGCTCAATTTGGCCCATGTGGGTTTGCTCAACTTACCCCAGTCCTAACTAAATGCGATAATTTTGCATCCACACATTTCTTATGCATCTGTCATGTAAAACTACAACAAGAATGAAGATCCATACGTGGACGAACAATGTTCTATGTTTTTATTATAAACCCCTCAAAAAAGTTCTGCAACTCAAGTTTGAGTGCTAATAAATTTCTTAGTGTGCCATCATTGGAAAGTATGATTATTCCTCTTTACGATCATGTGTCATTTGTAATGCTAGTGTTATCATGAAATACACAGACATGATAATACACAGCAATGTTAGAAATGAAATGTTGCAAAATGCGTCGTTTCCAACAGCGAATTTCCATTTAATTGTTTCGAGGATGGACCGAGTGCATTCACTGTCACCTGCATGGTAGAAATTCTATAGAAATGGAGACTCTTGTTAGAAATCAATGCATTTTGCAACATTTCACTTCTGACTTTTCTCAATGTTCAGGGTGATTGCATATTTCGTGATTACATAATCACAAAAAAATGGCATGTCATTGTAAAGAGGAATAATTCAGCTTTCCATTGATACCAGTTTCATCTTTTATACTTCATTAACCAAAAAGATATCATCCCCAAAACTCAGTTGCAAAACTTTTTTTGAAGGGTTTATTTAAAAACGCGTGGGTGTAAAAAGCACTTGTCTACTTCACACCTTTTTTTCCCTGTTTGGCTGAAATTTGTATTTTTCCCTCTAAAAATGTACTTTTTGTTTCAAAGTTGAAAATAGTGTGGTGGAGTTAGGGGTTATGCAATGGGCCATCAATATGGCACCACACTGTAAAAACTGGTGTTAAAACTGACACTAATTGTGTTAATAGGACCACACACTGAGGTTAAAATTACACCCTAGAGATTGAACATAACATCAAAGAGTGTAAATGTAATAACCAAAGGTGTTGTAATAACACCTATAGGTGTAAAACGAACGCCACCATTTTAACACCGGTGTAAAATAACTGGTGTGGTCCTCTATGTACACCGGTGAACACCAGTTTTTGCTGTGCACCATGATATCTGGCTCATTCATTATTGTCCTGAGGGTGGTGGCTTAACTTGTCCCTATGCTCAACTTACCCCGCCTTCCCTTATACAGGAATACATATACAAAGGCACATATGGATTGTACACAGCAAAAACTGTGGTGTTAACCGGTGTACATAGAGGACCACACCATTTATTCTACACCGGTGTTAAATTGGTGTTAGTTTTACGCCTATAGGGGTTTTTACAACACCTATTGCTGTTTCATTTACACTCTTTGGTGTTATGTTCAATCTATAGGGTGTTGTTTTAACACCTCAGGGTGTGGTCCTCTATTAAGACCAGTTGTGTCAGTTTTAACACCACAGTTTTTACAGTGTACCAAATGAACAGGGTTCCGTAGACTCGGCATCTAAGTGAAGGATCGCAAATGCAGATACAGAGACGGAGATATAGTGACATTATTAAGAGTGTTACAGGGAATGAGAGAATACATCGAGAGGGAGAGGTTGGAACGAGAAAAAGGGGGAGAAAGGCAGCGCATTACCTCACGTTCATCATCGAGTCCGCAAAACCCCGTGCACTTGACAATAACAGTTTGTATTTTTGTATACCTAATTTAGAAGAATGAAAAGTAACATTTCCTGATTATTTAACTTAGTTGATATAGGATGAGGACAGGTATGCATTGAATTGCTTGATTTGGCAATTACATTCGTTAAACAAAACAGACAGTTAAACCAAGAATCCTTAGGATTGACGTAATTATTAAAGAAAAAAAAACGCCTTTACATTGAGACGAAGGGGCATGCAAAAAAAGTAACGTCCGAAAGCTTGGATACTGGCAATACTATAAAGAAAGTGGAACTGCAAGACAATTCGAACATAAAAAAGGAAGGCATGTAATGACTAAAGCCCGGACTGAAACTTTCAGAAGCTTGAAGGGGGGGGATAAAATGTACAAGCGGCATGCAAAACAGTTCGAACATGAAATACAGAGAGCAGCAAGAAATGCAATATAAAAAGGAGTACTTTAAATGGCAGAAAAATTCAATAAAATGAAATAAAATTACCTCCAGCATGCAAGGCAATTAAATCAGAATGGCCAAGAATTTACATTGTGAAATGTGAAGTGATTATGCAAGAGAAAAGTTGAATTTGCTGAAAGGTAGAGGTAGAGAAAACACAAAGAAAAAGCATGCAACAATTAAGATCTACATTCCGTACGCCTTACCTGGAATTTGATGTCCTGTTAATCATTATGCCAGATTTTAGGGCGTCCCTTGTTAAAAATAGCTGATGATTGTCGTTATTGAAGAGGAACTGAACATTAGGAACCTTTAATTTTGATAATGAGGAAGGAATTCGGGTAAAAGAACTGGTGGACCCCAAAGAGTTTGTCATTTACTTGGTATCAATAGAAATTCAGATATAAAAGATTACCAAGAAACAAGGCTGGACTTAAATAAGAGCGTATCGGAATTGCAAATTAGCATGACTTGTATGTGAGGAATAAAAGTAGTAAGAGGTTATCCACCCATTGTTAACGAATGGATGTAATTAAAGTTTGACGACGAATTGTCAATGCTTAAATCACAAGAATTTGCCTTAAGATAACAAGGAAAAAGGGAAGTTAGGTGGAGTCCAGAAATAGGGCACACCTTATTACTATGGTCGTTAGAATTTGGAAATGAAAAGAAAAGAAAGCAAACAAAATATGTTTTCTATCTTTAACAAAAGGCAATATAAAGGTGCGACTATGGAAGTCATTTGACATTAAGTCAAAGGTTATGTACAATTGAAAAGAAACTAATGCAAGGAGAGAGACGAAAAAGAGGTGAAAGCCGAAACATCAGCTCTGGAATGCTATCCTCCTCAGATAGTATACATCAGAGGTAGTTCAGTCTATGGATTTTTCAAAATAGTTGGGGGTCGTTTTGATCGCTTTAGGATGCTTTACCCTAAACGTATATCTTTATCATAAACGTGATAATTGTAATTGAAGTTTATGGAGATGAATTTTGATACAAAAGGTATCGAGAATATGCATTGTTTATTGATTTTTATGTAATCATTCGAGTTAGTATGACTTGCTACAGTTGGTTACTGCTACATAGTAAATTAATACAAGTTTTGGCGTTTGCAAATCGATAGAAATTTGTGGAATGAGTGTATATATAAATATGAATTATGTTACTTTGTATGGATATTGAAGCTTTGAATTAAAGGTATACTATTGACTATTTTCAGAGGTTATTACGTTATGGTTTAGCCTTAATATCGTGTGCATTAGCATTGTTCAGACAAATACACTTTGTAAAGTGCAGCGTCTCACTCTCTTTAAAATAGGAAAAAGAAAAAATAAACAAAACTGTTCCCCAGAACCTTTCTTCAACCCTTGAAGAACCCGAACAGGTCCTAAACACTGGACAGAGAAAGGTTCTATATAGTATACCGTGGGAGATGGCGATGGATTCGACGGGAGTTGTCTGTCTGAATAATATTTCCCAGGAAACGTCACCTTTTCTGCTACTGGTATTAAAACGAAATTAAAATAAAAACACAAAGTACATTTCAGATATCATTAAATGTATAAGATTTTTTTAATGCAAAATTAGAACAATTTTTTTTTTAATGAGTACATCCTTTAAAGAGAAATCATGCAGGCAAATAGTGTAGTTTCGAAACAAATTAAAGGAACACTGAAGTAATAATTTGCATTTTTCAAACGTTCAGGCAGGAATATATATTATATTAAATGATAAACATTTACCCTTATCTGTTTTTACTAGCAATTGACATTAAAAAAAATCTTTGAAAATTGCTATTTAAGACAGGAAAGGAGACTTTTAGCACCTCTTCTGAATTTAACAAGATATAAGTGATATGCAAAGTACATACAATATCATTTTGCAGCAGGGTAAATAAGGGTACAAAATTTTAGACGTTTAATATAATGTGTCATTTTACTTGCATTATTTGTCTGCAGTTAGTAGCAGGATAGTCTTTCCATGGAAAGTTTATCAGTAATATGCAGTACCATGCAGTAGGAATGTTGTATTAACAGTTATTTGTATGCACATGCACACGTAATACAGTCATCAATATAAAAGAGGAATTGATTAGAATATGAACCTTAAAGGACAAGTCCACCCCAACAAAAACTTGATTTGAATAAAAAGAGAAAAATTCAACAATCATCACACTGAAAATTTCATCAAAATCGGATGTAAAATAAGAAAGTTATGACATTTTAAAGTTGCGCTTCATTTCACAAAACAAGTTATATATATGAACGAGCCAGTTACATCCAAACGAGAGTCGATGATGTCACTCCCTCACTATTTCTTTTGTTTATTGTTTGAAATATGAAATATTTTTATTTTCTCGTCATTGTCATGTGAAATTAAGTTTCATTCCTCCCTGAACACGTGGAATTCCATTACCTTAACATTTTGTGTTTCAGACAAGGAGGTCCTAATCATTAAATTCGTAAAAATTGAAATGTTGTATAATTAAAATAATAAAAACAAAAGAAATAGTGAGTGAGTGACATCATCGACTCTCTCAATTGGATGTAACTGGCTCGTTCATATAACTATTTTGTTAAAAATGAGCGAAATTTTGAAATGTCATAACTTTCTTATTTTACATCCGATTTTTATGAAATCTTCAGCATTGTTCTTGTCTGATTTTTCTCCATTGATTAATCAACATTTTTCTAAGGTGGACTTGACCTTTAAGCATGTGCCTACACGTATGAATACAGAGGAAAAGGCAGGCTTAGTGATTACTTTGTTTTCCAATCAGACCGTAAAAGGTGCTTTTTCCAAGACGATACTTAAGTTTTGCACACGTTGTAGTTTAGAAAGAAAAGGTACAGGATTTCTTTTTTCATTTTTCGACACTTCAGACAGAAAAAAATGTAAATGAAATGGTATTGTCAGCATGTCACCAGACTTATTTAGCATTTGACTTTGAAAACCTATATTAACTTTTTTACGAGTTACTATTCACTTTTGCAAGGTACAAGGTTCAAGAATAAAAGATGTAAAAGTTGTAGATTTCTTCATACCGATAGCTTTCAGCCGTATTATCAAGTTTACAGGAGAGCATGCTCCTCATATCGGCCATGGAGTGAAGGACCTTGTCTGAGCCCGGGTCGGCCAACAAGCCGGGACTTTCATTTCAGAGTCGCTTGGCATATCTAGTGATGAAGCTGAATGAAGGTTGAAAAGTTTTGGGGTTGGTTCTTCCCTTTACGTTTGGCTTTAGGTTCGTTTGTTTTTCGTAAATAATATTGTAGGCAGGCGTCTTAGACGATAGATGATTACTCAAATAAACGTGCTACCATATTGTAGATAACAGTTGTATTTCAAGTGTAGATTAAAGCATTTCTCATTTAGGTTTAAAATTCGCGGGCAGGAGCTCTCCAGCGACATGTCCGTTCACTACGGAGGCATGACGCAAGATCCTAGATTAGCTTAGATTATCTCTGCGAAACTTTTGCTGAAACAGTATTAGCCTAAGAAATAGATGTGATGTGGAATTGATAAGACTTCACTGTATAAAATGAAGTGCTAATTTAGTGCTTGTATAGTGACTGCACTACGAGTGCCTTTTTTCAAATTTAAACTAGAAAATGAGCACTCGTTGTGCAGTCACTATATACAAGCACTTTAAATGCTTCATTTTTTACAATGTTGGAGAAATGTAATTTCCCTTACCTATACTGAGCTTCTCTCTTATTCACCCTGCAGTACTCCTCTGGCTCTTTCTTTGAAATCCAATTTACTTTCTGATTTGTTGAGAGGAAGTGATTGAATATATACAAAGAAGAAGATACGTGGAAAAGTACTGCGTCATGTTCGTTAATGACCTTTCATTTCTTTCATTAAGATAGGCAGATTTCAAAGCAAGAAATTACGTATGAATGCCTTACATAGCGGGATGAAGAAATTGATTAGACCAGGTGACTGGAATAGCACATCAATATAAAAACTCTATAAAGGTATTTGTTGCATTATTTTCCGCTTTGAATGTATATTAGAGGATGCTGTGCAATGTACTTGGCAAACTGTGAAATATACCAGTCATTCGTGGACGCATTATTTTCTTGTGGATGTGAATGAAAAACAAAAATTCAAAAGAATAAAAAATCAAGGCATCGAAGATGGTGCTTATCTCATTAAATTTTAAACCTGTCACTTTAGTACAAATGACCTTCCTCTGATCATGCGCAGAATCTTTTGATCATGCGCAGAGTGGAACTACGAACCGAGGAGGACTACAAGCCCCGCCCATAACTAAAGGGTAACATCCATCGATTCATGCGACTGTTTCGTTGTGCTATCGACAATTTAGGACAGTCTAAAAAAAGGGGGACATACACTTTTCTGTTAACCCTTTCACAGCCACCGCTTGACTCCATTCCTCGTCAAGCGGTGGCTGAGACGAGACTAGGCTGCAGACGACGAGCATTGACGATTCCCGAGTAAGCGCGAGAGCGAGCGACATTGACTGAGATGAGTCCTCGCACTCACTTGGCTTTTCGCGAACAGTCTTTTCTTTTTTTCTAGTCGGTAGATATTTATGTGACATAAATCGTATCAGGACATCTACCCCCCCCCCCCCGGATATCCACCCCCGGAATTCCACCCCCTTAGGACAAGTACCCCCTAGACAAGTACCCTCTGTCAGTGGCGGACCGTGACCCAGAGGAGACAAAGCATTGGAGCTGGGCACGGCATTTTTCACAAACAATACAGTGCCCCTCCCACGGGGGGGGGGGGCACTCGACCAAAAAAGTGGTAGGGGTGTGCCGCGGGCGAAGCAAAAAACGGGGGCCTTGGAGCGGGCTTGTTGTCAAAAGGAGGGTCCTCGGAACGGGCTTCGGAACTACAAATGTTTGTGAAAACGGGGGTCCTTGGAACGGATCTCCGTATCTCTGTAAGTGCGTATGCATCCCTATGGAAGGGGCAGTCGTGCATGATGCAGCTAGCGCGCCCTCCGCCGGGTGCGCTCGCGGTGAGGCGATGGTCGAAAAGCGCTCTACGGCCGCTTTTCACCAAAATTGCAGCAGATCGATGCGACCGGAACGGCGTAACGAAAAAAATGCGAAGCTTTGGAGCGGATTTCTTTCTTCTTTCTTCTCGATATGAAGAAAATGCTATGCCTTGGAGCGGCTTTCTTTGTCCTTTTTCTCAATAAGACAAAAAATGCTATGCCTTGGAACGGAAATTTGAGTGTAAAAATGGGGGTCCCCTCCGCGGCACATACCCACTATGCATTATATACTGAGTGCCCCCCCCCCCCGCGCCCCTCCAATGCTTTGTCTCCTCCGTTTCACGGTTCGCCACTGCCCTCTGAATTGTGACGTTGGTGGAATGACACTGTATATCACTGAGATGGACACATTACTGATTGAACTCTCAAATATCAAGTTTATTTCACAACAACTCTGATTCCGGACGTCCACGTCGCATTCCAGTCCAGCTGACTCCCCTACGCTTTTTAACACCACTGCTCCGCCAAAATATTGAAAAACCCCACAGAAACGGCTCGCGCTAGAGTCAAACACGTTGACCACACACGTTTCGTCGTGCACATCTTGATTTCGTTCATGGTCATACAAAAAACCCTTATGATTTCAATTATATAGCTTTTTAAAAGCGTTTAATTTGTAGGGACCTAATCGCAGTTATGGCACCCCCAGACATTCAGATGCATGAAAAAAAAGAACTAGCGAGGGTTCTTAGCTGCAGATAGACCGTAGATTTCTTTTCATCGTCGACTAAAATTTTCACCTCTCTGATCTGTTTTTTATTGCTTGGGTAGACTCTTCTTTTATTCCCCCACCCCTCTTAAGGCCCAGTTTTGATTTTTTTTTTTTCACCGTCACTTTTTTTTCCAAATCAATCTCCTTGTATCTACTAGCTCTCACCCTTTATCTCTATTCCTTCTCACTCCACCCCTATAGCTTTCCTCTTTTCTGGCACTTTTCATCTTTCTGGCACAGCTACTATTGAACTTTGTCCAACAGGTGCACAAATAGCTGTAAATGTGACTCTGTATACGTGATTCTGAAAAGCTACTTATTTAAAGTTGGGAAAACATCAGACAAGTCAATACTAGAAGGCCTATATCAGTGGCGTACCTAGGATATTTCACAGGGGGGGGCAAATTCGTCCGCCCTAAAATTTAACAAGCAAAAAAAAAAAGGTCTTCAACCACAAATATAGGATTTCGTACCGGAAAAAAAAATTGACGAGCAAAAAAAAAAGGGCTTCAAGCTCGTCAGGGGGGGCAGGGATACGTCCCTTGCATGGGTTGTGACTCGTCAGGGGAGGGGCAGACTGCCCCCTGCCCCCCCCCCCCCCGTAGGGACGCTAGTGAGGCCTATATACTGTAGAAAAAATACTATAAAGTGCCCTCATGCACACTTTCTTTCAGCAAATTCAATTCGCCATTTTTACATCTTCATTTTCAATACAAAATCAGCTCAGTTACAAACTAAAATGGTTTTTAGAACCCTTTTCCGTAATATCAACAATAACCCAAAGAAAATAATGTGGTATCGGGATGATTTCAGGTGGTTTTGGATAATTCATTTTAATACACCGGGTTCATAATACACATCTCACGCCCAGCTTTGCTTTCAAGAGCGCACAGATTAGACTTGCCCGCGAGTCGTTTCTTTCGTATTACTGGGAATTTTGGCGGAGCAGTGGTGTAAAAAAAAATTACGCCGCCGGGGGAGTTCTGCGGCCGCTTTTGAAAATTGCAGCTCATTCAATGCGATCGGAACGGCGTAACGAAAAATATGCGAAGCTTTGGAGCGGATTTCTCTCTTTTTTTTTCTCGATAAGAAGAAAATGCTATGCCTTGGAGCGGCTTTCTTTGTTCTTTTTCTCAACAAGGCAAAAATGCTATGCATTGGAACGGAAATTTGAGTGTGAAAATGGGGGTCCCCTCCGCGGCACATACCCGCATACCCACTGAGTGCCCCCCCCCCCCACCCCCGGGGTTAAGTTTTTGAAATGTCATCATAACTTAGAAAATATATGGACCTAGTGCATTAAACTTGGACATAAGGTTAATCAAGTATCACCAAACATCCTGCATGAGTTTCACGTCACATGACCAAGGTCAAAGGTCATTTAGGGTCAATGAACTTTGGCCGATTTGGGGGTATCTGTTGAATTACAATCAAAACTTTAAAAGTTTTTTGATCTGATTCATGAAACTTGGACATAATAGTAATCAAGTATCACTGAACATCCTGTGCAAGTTTCAGGTCACATGATCAAGGTCAAAGGTCATTTAGGGTCAATGAACTTTGGCCGAATTGGGGGTATTTGTTGAATTACCATCATAACTTTGAAAGTATGTTGGTCTAGTTCATAAAACTTGGACATAAGAGTAATCAAGTATCTCTGAACCCCTCTGAACATCCTTTGCGCATTTTAGGTCACATGACCAAGGTCAAAGGTCAATGAACTTTGGCCATAATGGGGATATCTGTTGAATTACCATCATAACTTTGCAAGTTTATTGATCTGACTTTTGAAACTTGGACATAAGAGTAATCAAGTATCACTGAATATCGTGAGCAAGTTTCAGGTCACATGATCAAGGTCAAAGGTCTTGTGAGGTCAATGAACTTTGGCCACATTGGGGCCGGTATTTGTTGAATTACCATCCTACCTCTGTAAAGGGTATGGGTCTAGTTCATTAAACGTGGATATAAGAGTAACCAAGTATCACTGAACATCTTGTTATTTATTATTATTATTATCATTTATTTGGCCATAAAAACATACAAAAATTGTACAATGCAATTATATAAATACAATTTGAAATTGAATAATTAAATATAGATAAAGTAGAAATGAAAAAGAAAAGAGTAAGAAAACGGTTTTTCCGTGGGCCAGGGCTCGCAAAAGTAAAATTCAGTACTATTGCCCAGAGGCATGCGAGCCCTCATGGAAAAACCGTTGAGAGAATATTGCACATTCGATATATAAAATTGCACATTATTAAAATTCAAATAAAACACATTGACAAACATTCTAAAAAGTATGTAACGCCAGGCAAGATACAGTACAAAAAAATAAAGACGGGTATTAGAAAGAATTTGAATACCCATGCCGGACTGATTAAGGAATGTTTGTAATGCTTAACATAATATAGCACAAAAATAACTTAGATTTGTGTGAGGTACTAGAGCCCGAAAAGCAACAATGAAATGAAATAAGGAGGAATGCCCTAGACAACAGCAAGAGCATGCCTCCACATTCCTATTAACAGCATGTGTACTCGCCAGGCTCCAGCACCTAATACATAACACTCATAAAGACAACAAATAGTAAAATTGTGCGAGTTATAGTAGTTTTCAAAGTCAGCACTGCTGCTATGTTGAATCGCGTGATGCAGGTGAGATGGCCAGAGGCATTCCACTTGTTATCAAAGGAATTCTCATTCAAATCATAACACGTATTATTGTACCCCGGGGGAGGCATAGTGGATATGTGCCGCGGAGGGGACCCCCATTTATACATTCAAATTTCCATTCCAAGGCATAGCATTTTTGTCTTATTGAGAAAAAGAACAAAGAAAGCCGCTCCAAAGCAAGCATTTTCTTCTTATCGAGAAAAAAAGAAAGAAATCCGCTCCAAAGCTTCGCATATTTTCAATACGCCGTTCCGGTCGCATAGACCAGTTCGTAGTTACTTCATGGGCAATTTTGGTCAAATGACCTTTCATTTCTTTCATCCTGATAGGCAGAGTTCAAAGCAAGATATTACGTAAGCTTGCCTTACATAGCAGGATGAAGAAATTGAATAGACCAGGTGACTCGAATAGCACACCAATGAACACTTAATGAAGGTATTTGTTGCATTCCTACTTTGAATGCATATCTTAGCATGTTGCACATTGTACTTGACAAACTGTATACCAGTCGTTCGTGGAAGCATTGTTGTTTTTTGTGGATGTAAATGAAAACGACAATTCAAAAGAATATATGAATAATCAAGACATCAAAGTTGGTGCTTATCTCATAAGATTTTAACCACCGTGTCACTTTAGTACAAATGACCTTCTTCTGATCATGCGTAGAATCTTTTGATCATGCGCAGAAAGGAACTACGAACTGGCTTATTGATCTGCTATCCAATTTTGGTGAAAAGCGGCCGCAGAGCGCTGTTCGACCTTCGCCTCTGCGCGAGCGGACTCGGAGTCCGTGCCGCCGATCTAGCTTGCACGCATGCCTGTTGCCCGTTCCATAGGGATGCATACGTACTCACACGCTGGCGTTCCGTTCCAAGGACCCCCGTTTTCACAAACATTTTTAGTTCCGAAGCCCGTTCCGAGGACCCTCCTTTTTTCAATGAGCCCGCTCCAAGGCCCCGTTTTTTGTCTCGCCGGCGGCACACCGCCACACCCCTACCACTTTTGGGGTCAAGTGCCCCCCACCGGGAATTGTACAAGATATAAACTCAAAATACGAAAGGTCGAGTTCACAAAGAGGAAACCTTAGTCCATGATGCATGTACAACGTGACTCAATCAATCTAATGAATAACGGTTTGTTGCAATCTCAATGTCAAATCTCTCAAAAAGTGATTATTCATTTTCACCCTGTAAGAGACTGTTGGACAAACAACATTATGCAAGATGGGTGAAGAGGTTGTTATTGAACTCCACAATAACATACATATACCGTATATCAACAGATGGAACTATCCTTGCTAGGCTGAACACTTTTTTTTCGAACTCTGACAACACCTCGGCAAATGTTCTTTTTTTTTTTAAAGAATGAACATATTTCATTTTTATTACTTTATATAAATCAAGCATTTTATTCTCTCTCAGGCAAACAATTTTAACTTACACATAAAAATGAAAGCAAATGCGAAGAATAGATAAAAAAAAGATAGGAAGAAGGATAAAGGAGAAAAAGAGAGATGAGACTTAAGAAAATACGAAAATACGTGGAGAAGATCAAGTATGTAGAAAAAGTGAATTACTACAATTACATTTAAACAAACTAAGATGTAAGGAAGTGTCACAATCTTTGTGAAAAACACTAAAGTACAACAACTTTAAATCACAATCTATCGAAGAATAACAGAGACTAAATCTTTACCCCCCCCCCCTTGCTAGATCGTAAATCATTAATATTTGATACACATAAAAAAAATGACTTCGCTTGTCTTGCTTATAAAGTAAACGTATACCCTGAAATAGTGAGTGGATGTGCATATAACTGTTTTGGGAAATTAAGTAAAACTTTAACATGTCAAAACTTTTCAGTGTTTTGGTTGGTAGATTTTACTCTTTTTTAATCAAATCAACTATTTGTGGGGTGGACTTATCCTTTAATAACAACGATGACGAACATAAACCAAATATCTACGGCCTTCGATGGGAAGTTTGGTGAAATTATCATCCCCTTTAAAGGACAAGTCCACCCCAACAAAAACTTGATTTAAATAAAAAGAGAAAAATTCAACAAGCATATCACTGAAAATTTCATAAAAATCGGATGTAAAATAAGAAAGTTATGGCATTTTAAAGTTTCGCTTATTTTCAACAAAATAGTTATATGAACGAGCCAGTTACATCCAAATAAGAGAGTTGATGACATCACTCACTCACTATTTCTTTTGTATTTTATTATATGAAATATGAAATATTGTTATTTTCTCGTCATTGTCATGTGAAATGAAGTTTCATTCCTCCCTGAACAAGTGGAATTCCATTATTTTAACATTTTGTGCTTCAGGCAAGGAGGTCCTAATTGTCAAATTCGTAAAAATTAAAATATTTGATTTGATTTGATTTGATTTTATTTATTTCTGCATTCAAGATAATATATGCAACATAACAATAAGGTGATACAATTCAGTTTCACAAAGTAATAAAGCAATAGTCATAATAAAGCAATGAAAAATAAATATAGACTAGAAGCAATATTCAATCGCAAAAAAAAAAAAAATAACAGTTTAAATGAATGCAGGAGACCGCCATCGTGAGCGGTTAAGCTTGAAAATGATGGCGGCCTCGTAAAATGGTACATAAATTTCTTTCTTCATTGATCAAGTGGGTGCAATGCAGGTGCAGGTGCGGGTGCAGTAAAGGGCAGTTGAATAATTAACTTGGAGAGGGGGATGCATATGATTCAATGGTTTTTCTTTTAATAGTGGCTTTGAATGAGTATATTGTTGAGCATGACTTAATATTGTCTGGAAAGTTGTTCCAAATATCAGGACCATAATGTCGAATTGATTTATGAGTTATTAATAACTTAGGGTTGGTGAGATGAAGGTTTCCTGATGAGCGGGTTGGGTAGGAATGAACAGACCTGTTAAACCTAAACATATTATTAAAGGACGGAGGAAGTTGATTATTAAAGTATTTGAACATAAAGATGGCTACTTGAATTGTATTGATATCAAATATTTTTAAAGTTTTGAGTTTATGAAACAATGGGTCAGAATGAGCCAAGTAATGTGACCCTGTGCATATACGGATTGCTCTTTTTTGTAATTTAAAGATAGAATTGAGTTTAAAAGAACCACAATTTGCCCAGACGATATTACAATATGTTATATAAGGGAGGACTAACGAATTGTATAACAAGAATAAAGTACTGTCAGGAAGAGTGAATTTTAACTTGGAAATTATCCCAATACTTTTGGAAACGGACATCGTAACGTGGTGTATGTGTTGATTCCAAGTCAAAGATTCATCTATAATTATACCTAAAAATTTAGATTGTTTTTTCTGTTCTAGAGGGGTGCCGTCAATATTAATGTAAATCGGTGTGTTAATGTTATGGGAATGGTGTCTGAAGTACATAAAATGTGTCTTTTTTGTATTAAGAGAGAGTTTATTGGCTTTGAACCAGTTTGATACTTTATCAATTTCACAATTTACGATATTGTTTAATGAATTAAGGTCTCTATGCGAATAAAATATATTGGTGTCGTCGGCAAATAAAACGAAGGATAAAATAGAGGAGGTTCTAATGATGTCGTTAATATAGAGTAAAAATAAAAGTGGGCCTAAAATGGAACCTTGAGGGACACCACATCGAACTAAAAGAGAATCAGAGTCGAAACTGTTAAAATTGACATATTGCCTTCGATTATTTAAGTAGTCTTTAAAAAATGAGAGACATTGACCTCGTATTCCATAATGGTTGAGTTTGAAGAGTAAAATATCATGGTTAAGGGTGTCAAATGCTTTACTAAGATCGCAAAAAATGCCAATTACATGTTCTTTGTTTGCTATGGCATTTGTTATTTTGTCGTAAATTTGAAGTAATGCTAAATCTGTTGAGAAATTTTTTCTAAAACCATATTGATTACAATTCAGAATATTATATTTGTTAATGAATTTATAAAGTCTTGTGTAAACTATTTTTTCTAGAATTTTAGATATTGTTGGAAGTAAGGAAATGGGACGGTAATTACTTATTTCGTGAGGGTTGTCTTTTTTAAAGATAGGATTAACTTTTGCTACTTTTAATAAATCTGGAAAAACACCTTGAGATAGGGAATTATTAAATATGTGAGTCAGAGGGCTAGCAAGAGGGTGAATTATTTGCTTAAGAAGAGACATGTTAATGCCATCACAACCAGAAGATCTAGAATTATGAAGGGAACGAACAGTATTGATTATTTCGGAGGGGTTTGTTGGGGTTAAAAAGAGAGATTCTTGATTTGGATCTGAGAGGTAATCTTTAAAATGTGCGTTGGGACTATTAATTTTGTTTGCAAGCTCGGGCCCAATATTGGTAAAGAAAGAATTAAATGAATTTGCATAATTAGTTGGATCAAGTATTTCAGATCCATTAAGAGTGATTTTATCATTAGGTGGGGGTTGTGTTTTCGTACCCAACACTTCTTTGATAATTTTCCAAGTTGTATTTGTATTTCCATTGGCATCATTTATTTTATTAGCAAAATGCAATTTTCGGGATAATCGAATTAATTTTGTTAGTTTATTACGATATATTTTGTATTTTTTTAAAGAATCATCAGTTGGATTGCGTAAGTGATATTTATATAGGCGATTACGTGTCTGTATGGATTTCAGTAAACCTTTCGTTATCCAAGGATTTTGGGGTTTGTTACGTTGATTTTTTACTTTACCTATTGGGATATTCTTTTCATAATAATGTTTTAATGTATTATTGAAGTTATTGTATGCAATATTGGGATTTACTTCATTATAAACATCATCCCATTCTTCCAAAACTAGGTCTTGCTTCAGTAATTCTATATTTTGTTTAGATTCTTTACGATAAGTATATTCCTTGTTTGATTTAGGGTAAGAGAGTTTACATTCACAAGTTAAAAAAATAGGCAGGTGGTCCGAAACTTCAGAATATAAAATCCCTCCTATGATTTTGTTATTATGAACATTTGAAAATATGTTATCAATCTGAGTTGATGAATTCAGGTTAATCCTTGTGGGTTTATTAATAATAGAAATACAGCCAAACGAGTATAACAATTTCATGAAATCGGATGAATTATTATTGTAAGATGAGGGTAAGAAGTTAATATTGAAATCACCAAGCATAAAAAAATGTTTGTTTTCATTCCCTATTTCATGCAGAAAATACTCTAGTTCATCGTGGAAACGATCGATATTTGTATCAGGGGGTCTATAAATTAATCCTATGATGATATTTTTTGAATTAGAATTTTCAATCTCTATAAACAACGACTCTGCATGCAATAATTTAACTTCAGAACGAATCTTAAATTTGAGATTTTGTGAAATGTAAAAAGCAACTCCTCCTCCTCTTCTTTCCTTTCGGTCTGCCCTTATTAATTTATAATTAGGTATATTAAACATGTCAGGGGAATTTTCATGTAGCCATGTTTCGCTTAAACCGATGACTGAAAACTGAGTATTATTTAATGAGTGTAATAGGTTAACTAAATATTCAAAGTTTCTATTTAGACTTCTTATGTTTGCATGTAAAAGAGAGAGATTATCTGGAGTAATATTAAATTCGTTGTTAAATTCTTGGGGAGTGTAATATTTGCTATCTTGTGGGTTCTCAATGAAAATATCTGGAGTAAAAGTATGTGACTCAAACAGGGGGACGTGTAAATGTAAAGTACCGGAGGTTTGGAGAGAGGTCAACTGCAAGTGAGCAAGTGGTGCATGTGCGTGAGTGTGTGTGTTGAGGTGTATTCATGTGTGAAAGTGGTGCTAGTGTATCATTAACAAGAACATAATATACTAATGCAAAAAGAGTAAGACCCATCTTGGTCAATGATGGTTGGGCAGTAGAGCACAGCCCGACCACCCTAAAGATACAATTGATAAAAAATTTCAGCAAATAAAAAAAACTTAAGAGTTTACAACGGGAGATTGGAAGAAGACAATATTTACAAAACAGAACCATGAATCATAACAGGAAGCCCAACAAAATTGACTTCTGAGCATGTAACAAAACAAAACAAAAAAAGACCCTTTTACATAATGTATACATTGGATCAATACATTAAAACCACACACACTTTTCAGTCTGGAAAATACCGAGACTGGTCTAAGTCTGTAGCCATGAGGAATAAATAAATGAGGGAGACTGGAAATGAGCTTTGAATCAATTTGGAAGTAAAGAGAGTTCAAGAAAGTACTAGAATCCAACCATTCACAGTTCAAAAATAGAATAATGGTTCTTTTTCTGACAGACCGATTAAAATATCCAAAAGAATGAGATGGGATCCAATTAGGGATTTTTCTAAATTGTATGAAGATAATAAGCATGTAGTTGGGGGACCAAAAATGTGTGTATACGGCCTAGTGATTGTTGGAAAAGTGGCGGGAAAAAAACAAACTATGGTGAATTCAAAATAAAAGACCAACACAATCTAATATAGATTCATCATGTGGCTGAGAAGACGAGGCGAAAACTATTATACATTGTGTAAGCATAATCAACACAATCTCTAGTGATTAACCTAAAGGTATTGTCTTCCTTCCCCCACTCTCTCTTCCCTTTTCTTCATTTTAGAAAAGATTTGAAAGGCTGTTGTATGGATCAACGTCCGCCTCTAAGTAAAATATAATAGGGTGTTTTATGAACAAAAAGCCAGATATCTAAGTTGAAGTATGCATTCTTATAGTACACGTGTATGTACAAACTAGTATGGATATTTGCATACAGGTTGTTACTGTTATATAAAAAACACATTGTACGTCATGATTTGCCGCTGTAGAAAGAGAGAAAGAGTGGGGGGGGGGTGGAATTCTGATTGGTGTAGACAAGGTGCGTTTGGTTCATTCATGCTATACATCGACCAATAAAAGTTCATGAACAATGTAATAGGCGGGAAATGACCAGTGGTGCATAAAATCCACGCCTTGTGTTAAGCGGAACCTGTGGATGTGGGCAAAGGAATGAAGTGAATACAATAAGCTATATAATCGCTTTCTTTCTTAACAAGTTCTTTAAGATAGTTGGAAAAGTTAAAGAATGAAATCGTATTCTAAGTTAGGACTCTGCCTAATTAAATAAAGAGATTAAGCCGTTGTCAAACAAAGGGTATTGCATTTTGGAATCAATAATAAAATTGGCGGGAAAAAATCTACATAGAAGTAATTTAAATACATGTCAAGGACGAGATTTACATTTAATGGTTACTACATGTACCTGAATAGGACGTCACTGACATCAATATACATTCTATAGTCATGATAGTGTGAGGGAGTGGTGTAGACAAGGTGCGTTTGGTTCATTCATGCTATACATCGACCAATAAAAGTTCATGAACAATGTAATAGGCGGGAAATGACCAGTGGTGCATAAAATCCACGCCTTGTGTTAAGCGGAACCTGTGGATGTGGGCAAAGGAATGAAGTGAATACAATAAGCTATATAATCGCTTTCTTTCTTAACAAGTTCTTTAAGATAGTTGGAAAAGTTAAAGAATGAAATCGTATTCTAAGTTAGGACTCTGCCTAATTAAATAAAGAGATTAAGCCGTTGTCAAACAAAGGGTATTGCATTTTGGAATCAATAATAAAATTGGCGGGAAAAAATCTACATAGAAGTAATTTAAATACATGTCAAGGACGAGATTTACATTTAATGGTTACTACATGTACCTGAATAGAACGTCACTGACATCAATATACATTCTATAGTCATGATAGTGTGAGGGAGTGGTCCGCCACCCCTCTCTCTCTCTTCCTTTATAATTGGCTCAAAGAATGGTTGTTATAACAACAATTGCATTAGTCAATACACGTCAGTTGATAAAAGATAAAAGGATGCTATACTGATTTTTTTTTCCTTTCTTTCTTTTGTACATAACTGACCGATACATTATACAGGCATGTATAGTCAACGCGCGCTTCCAGAAAAGGTAGACTTGCGTAGTGCAGATGATCGCAGAAATGCAGATTACGTAAATGAAATGCCATTAAATAGGCTGAGAGAGAGAGGGGGATTTGCATGATCCAAGTCAATGCATAATGTTTTCTCATGCTTGTTATCGACAATAACGTGAAGGGCGGGAAATGACCACCAGTGCATAAATTCCACGCCTTATTTGGTGAGAACTGTTGATGTGGCATGCAAATTAAAATACTACAATGCGTGTACAATAAACAAAACCCTTTACAGTGTAACCATGGAGCTATCTTCTTTGGCGAATTGTTTAAAATATTTGAGAAGTATAAGGTGAATACATAAGAAGCCGAATCAATCATCTTTTAACAAAGTGGTAAATATGTTGAAAGATCAAAGAATGGAATTTTATCTGAATTTAGGACTCTACTCAATTGGACCAAGCCGTTGTCATAAAAGGTATAAGCGTGAAGGATTAAAACTGAAAGATGGCGGGAAAAAACAACTGCATAATATGCAAGAAAATTTAATACATGTCAAGTGTACGAAACAAAAATGAGAATGGTTTCTCCATGTACCTGAGGGAACGTCGAAGGCATTAATATGCATTCTGAACATATAAGCATAACTGACATGATTTTGGTAAACCATATTCTCCCCCCCCCCCCCGCTCTCTCTTCCCTTTATTTTTGAATCAACGGAAAGGATATTCGTGACCAATTCCAGTCTGTATGTATAATATAAAAGGGGATGTAGATGTTTTTAGTATACAAAACATACAACGTTGCATCGAAGCATTATGACAATGAAGAGTAGGCGTGTTAAGAAAAGTCAATTGTAGTCAGTTGTACAGTAATCATGGTAATGCAGGTGTTTGCAAACAGATTGCTGCCGTTTTACGAAATAATAATAACATGTCATTGAATGGGAGAGAGAGAGGGGGGGGGGTGAATTAGCATAGTCCAACACAGTTTGGTTTTGGAATATACTCTCGATCGTGGTTACTCGACCAATAATATCAATGAACAGCGTGAAAGGCGGGAAATGACCATGGGTACATAAAAAGCCACGTCTTAAATGGATGCGGCCATGCGAATTAAATACTGCAATGTGTGTACAAGAAGCTAAACACTTTTCGGTATAACAATATGTCAATTCAGTAGTAATCTTTTCTGACAGACCGTTTAAAATATTTTTGAAGTCAAAGAATGAAATCGTAATCCGATTGAACTTCTAAATTGGATAAAGAGATTGAGATGTGACACACAAAATGGTGGGCGTGCATTAATTAAATTGAAAAAAGGCGGGAAAAGAGTCAGATACAAGACTGGAGTAATTCCTTCATCAGGTTTCATAATTATACACAAAGTTTTTAATCCAAAGATTGATCTACAGAAAAGACCAATAGGTTAAACAACAGAATTGCTTATGATAGTAGTTATTGAAAACTTCAGTCATATAAAATACAGGAAAAATAAAGACCGTTTCTTTCTTTCTTTCATACTTTTTTGGTAAAAAGCGATGTTTCCGAAAAACATGTTTCAGCATAATGAAATAATGAAAAACACCTATTGCAACTGATGTAAAGCAATCTTTATCTTAATATTGATAATTATGATCGGTAATCAACATTGAACAATTGGGAGGTGGTATTATTAAGTACATTCTGATAGAGAAAAAAAAAGAATTCTGACAAAAACAGATAACTTCACTTTTATCATCTATATAAACCATGTCATACATTTTTGGTTCAACAAAAAGTTTAGAGAGAGAGAAAAAAGCCTGATCTGCCCCGATATCAACATCATCGTAGGCTCGTGAGCAAAATGTCCGATAATTGGTTGGACAAGTCAGCATGAATCAAAATAATGTATACTAAAGCAAACTTGGTGTCGAAGCACGTATGGAGTTTCCATTTTCTTATAATGTTAATAATATTCATATAAATGTTAGCAGGAGTTAAAAGTGAAAATGTGGTTAAATTATCCTTTTATGAGAGCATAGTGCATTCAATATCATTCCGTTATAAGTATAATTCAAAAATAAAAGTAGATATCACCTCAAAATGATGACAGGGTAGCTGCATTTTCAAAAGATCATTATGTTGATGTCCCTGTATCCTTCCTCTGTGTGACTTTGATGATTTGTAGATAAAAAATAGTTGACAGGTTTTCTCCATTCCAACTTGTAATTGTATGTAATCTCAAAATGTAATTCTCGTTAAGATTGACATTTTATTTCCTCTTGAAGATTGATAATATTACATGTAATAATCAAGATGTAACGAACGACCAGTATTACTCTTCGTAGGGTTTCCACGTTGCTGTTCCTTTCTCTTTCCACTGTAGGACGATTTTGACTCCCAGCAGTTTAATCCGAGTTGACAGGTTTTTCCCTTTACGTAGCTTGAAGGCAACCTCGGCGAGGTAACCGCGGCGAGCCTTCAAGGTGGGTGGCAGGTCCGTCCTTACCGTTATGCGAGGGGGGCGTGGCAGCATAGCCGAGGCTGATCCTTGCGGCTGCGGGGCGGGCTGTGGAGTTGGTCTCGTCAGGTTCTCGAAGGTGGAGAGGATCAGGTCCCGGTCGGGCATCCGTACAAACTTTGCGATGATCGGGGCGGGGGCTGGTCGGCCTGATGGACGGGTGCCTGGGGTTCCAATCGGGTTACGGCGGGGTAGTCTGTGGGCGTTTACAAGTTGTATCTCCTTGGCCTTCTCTTCGTCGATGCCAAGAAAAGTAAAAACCTTCAGTAGAGTGTTGTAGATGTTTTCCTGGTTTACTTCTTCAACACCATAAAACAATAAGTTTGATTTTCGGTTGTAGATCTCGGCCAGCAACAGCTTTTCCTTCAAACTCGAAATTTCTTCTAGTAGAGGGGCGATTTTGGTAGGAATGGCATTTTCGACCTCGATGATTTTAGCGGAGTTCAGTTCAACGGTAGCTTCTACATCGTTCAAACGACGATTCATAGATTGAATTTCTCTAGTAATGCTGTCAAGCTTTTCTAAAGTCTTATTCGAGAAATTTGAAATATCCCTTTGAAGATCGGCATTCGATGGCATGGCATTCGTAGGGGAGGTATCTTTTTCCAATGGCCCACTGGCCGTGTGCTTGGCCGAGGCCTGCCGGGTGTTAGGGCGTTGAGTATGTGATAGCATAGCTAGTTGATGCTGAAATCAATTAGTATGTATTAGGCAATGGGTGGTCAGAGCTCCGCTCCGATGCGTCCTTCCACTACGAAAGCATAGTACCAATATTGTGTAATTCAAACAATAAAAAACAAAAGAAATAGTGAGTGACATCATCGACTATCTCATTTGGATGTAACTGGCTCGTTCATATAACTTTTTTGTTGAAAATAAGCGAAACTTTGAAATGTCATAACTTTCTTATTTTACATCCGATTTTGATGAAATTTTCAGCATTGTGCTTGTCTGATTTTTCTCTGTTGATTCAAATCAACATTTTTCTCTGTTGATTCAAATCAACATTTTTCTGGGGTGGACTTGACCTTTAATAGTTATGCGTGACGCGTCACTTCAGGCGTCACATTCTGCTTTTACTTCGGAAACCACGTAGTTTCAATCATCTCCTCTAATGGCCGTACATATTTGTTCGATGTATCCCAATTCTTAATTGCATTTACAAAAAAGGGGAACTTCAAGCTGAAAATATTAGGATTTTAACATAATAATCTGACAAACAAAACAATGAAAATAATTATGATCAAATTGGACAAGGGAAAAAAGGCGTTATACCATTTCTAATGTTTGCATTTTTTCGGTGAACAGTAATGTTGATGGCATAACTTAATGAATATTCAATGAACAAACTTATGATGTCATGTAATCACTTGTCCTTTTGTATTATATTACGTGAATTTAACTTGAAATATCATTATTCAAATTTGAATTAAAGTTTATTCAAATCGCGCTCTCTTGCTTAAAATACACAGCTTCCAAATTGGAATACAAAAAATGCTCATGTGGATACCCAACCTGAAAATTCTTACAAAAAGTGCTTAGAATATCAAGCTTTAATGGATGTCAAAATTGGGCATTTGGAGCGCACTTGTAAATAACGAATGAGTTGTGTATCTAAATAAACAAATTAATTAATATAAGCACTGTTTAACATGTAGGGCCATTAAAGAAAAGGGCATTTTCGTGACTAGAAATGAAGCTATGGGCGGCGGAATGTATTTTCGTTTAAGGGCAGAGTTAAAAGGATAAAAAGAGACTTTTTGGTGCAAACGGATATTTTCAATTTATATCATCTTTAAATTGATTTTTGATTGATAAGATATATATTTTTGCTCTTCTCGTCTGTGAGCGATCAAAGCGAACAAGCGGTTTTGCAAAAAAATGTCCGGGGGTATGTCTTAGGGGGTGGATGTCCGGGGGTAGATGTCCGGGGAGTAGATGTCCGGGAGGTGGATGTCCGGGGTAGATGTCTGGGGGTAGATGTCTGGGAGGTGGATGTCCGGGGGTGTACTGTCCGGGGGTAGATGTCCTAGAGGGTACTTTTCCTAGGGGGTACTTAATTGTCCTAAGGGGGTGGATATACCTCCCAAAATATACTGGTCAAAATGACTAGCTGAGTATAGTCAGCCGCAGTAGGCTACAACTGGTATTTCTAGTAAAATTCCTTACTATATAGTCAGAACTGACGGTGTTCTAGCTAAATACAACTAAAATAATCAATAATGAATAGAAGAGTAGTTGCACTCAGCTCGCCCTTTCATCTCATTTGCTTTAAGAGTGTAACATCTATATTCGATTAACATGTTCAAGCCGAAGTTCCAGTACCAAGGCCTATTCTTATCATCGTGGACAAAATGCCCTAAGACCAGACCAACTTCCATTTGAGATCCTTATACTCCTGATACTGTAGAGTGGCCGAGTGTTCTAAGGTCCACCTCACAAAATCAGTCATTAACAAGCAAACTCAAATCATTTCAAATTGAACTAAACTCAAAATGAAGTCCAGTGATGCTCTGATGTATTAGCCTGAAATCCAGACCCCACGACATTGCCTTTACAAATAATATATTCAAATATCAAAAAATAGTGTCACATGTTTATTTCAACCAATAGAGAAACAGAGAATTGAAGAACCCAGAAAAGTGGATGAACGAAGGGTGAAAGGTGAACCAATGAGGATGAGATATGATGATATAAATGAGAATAATCCTCTGAATATAAATGAGAAAAGGACAAAAAACATGTGGAGCTGCATGGAGTTGGAATGGCAAAGGAATGATGTGATGAAGAAATTAAGGAATGAGAGAAACAGGTGTGTGACAATGGCATAGAAATGGTAGTGAAGAGAAGTATGGAAAGCAAAGAGTGAAATAAACATTATTAAACATAGAACCCTTACAATACTATAAATATTCCCAATCACAAATTAAATAAAGACCCCCAACTCGCATCGGATCTTAAAAGCCGGGTAATCTTTGAACAGGACAGAGTGTGGCTTCAGTCATGTCAGCCCTGATCCGGGATTTTAACGAGTCTTATAAAGAAGGCACTTAAACGATACAGAAGATCCAAGTGTGCCGGTGATATCCGGGGAAAAGACGATATTTACTTCTGTAATGGTTCTCTAATTTCGAACCCATTTGAGTCCATCATGTTTCCTCTTTTGTCATGTAAACAGGGACTTTTTGTCATACTGTGACCCGGATAACATCATTATTTTTTTTCTCTTCATATACTTTGAACCCAATGCCATTTGGTATATTAAATGCGCCTCCTTGGATGGAATTACATACTCATCGATCCTGATCATATATCCAAAAAGTAGAGTAAACAAAACACTTATATGTGGTATCAAAATCATCAACATCAACTTACTGGTTTACAAGCTGATAGTCATCACAACTTCAATGAAACAAATTGATGTTGGATGTCATTGCTCCTATACAAGCTTGTTCGTTGCGAAGGCAAGCTTTCGTCCATTCCTGAGAACTTGTGTACTGTAAAATTCGGATGTTAAAATTGCCACCACGGTGTCCCCAAAATGATAACAGCACCCTGCATGCATGAGGTGTTAAAATTACACCCTAGCAGTAGTTGGAGCACAGAATTGTGTCCAAAACGTCTTTCAAAGGGGTGTACTATATATGGGAGAGACTAAAAGTCTGTTGGGAGCAAGCGTAGTGAGCGACCCTTACAAAAGGTTGCTTCAGTCTTGCATTATATTAAAGTGAAAAAAATGGTCAATTATCAATAACGAAATGAAACTTCGGAAGAAGAGGGAAATCAAAATAGAGATAGGTATTTCAAAATTAACATCCGGGGATTAAACAATCGAGAATTGTTCAATGAAAAATTATTTATTCACCGGTAAAAGGAGAATTGAAGAAGATTGGGTCATGACTGTCAGGAATAAGTGCAGGGGCGGACATCGCCCTGGGAAGCATGGATAAAAACGTACTTTCAATTTGGAAAGGGGAACCTTTTCTTTTCAAATTTACTTGAGCACCCCCCAATAAAAAAAAATCGTCCCAGGACTCTTGGGCGGATCTGACTTTTTCCTAAGGAGGGCGTTTTGGCCAAGAAATTTAAAAGCAAATAAAAAATGTTCGCTATAAAATAAGGTAATTTTGGTAGCAAAAAAATTGAAAAGCAGAAAAAAGGGGTTGGCTCCAAAACGTATTGTTTTAAAAAAAACTGATTTTACAGAAAAAAAGAGAAGATTTTGCAAAAAGCAATAACAGAATCATTCTGTAAATTCATAAAACAGGAATTTTTCTTCAATTTAACAGAACAAGTCTGTTTAAAAAGGGGAAAGGGGTGTTTAAGGAAATTTGCAAGGTTCCATACACAAAATACCAATTTCCTGTAATTTTACATGATATAATGTAAGATTACGCATCTGGTAAGATTACAGGTGTTCTCGAGACTCTGCTGCATGAACTTCTTTTATTTCAAGGATAAATTTTCTAACAGTGTCATTACTTTTTTGTTTTACTTTGCAAAAAAGGGGGTGGGTGGGTTAGACCCCATACACCCCCGTAGATCCACCAATGAACATGAAGGGTGCACTAGCTACGAAATAAATTAAGAAAAACACAATAAGCCCCTACATTCAAACCCCCCAAAACGTGTACAAAGCACGGAAATACAAAAAGATAACGTGAATATTGTATCAAGTGTTGAATGAATTGTATTGATTTTATCAATGGCATCAGTATGTAACTGTTTGTGCAGTTGACTTGAAGTGAAGGGTAGCTAGGCCACTTAAACTTACAATGACAGAGGCAAAAATGGCAAGGGTAAAAAGTACATTTCTAATACCTAGCACAATCAAAATATCACAATATCCCTGTTACAGCATAATTTGGTAGATTACCATATGTGCCGTAACATAGTTACGGCTCATTTTAGTAACTGTGCGTATTCTGGGGGAAGGTGGGCTTTGGGGGCCCAGGTCACCGGGTAGGGGAAAGGGGGAGCCAAAAAGAGGAGGACTAAAGAGAGGGAACGAAAAAGGAGGAGAAAAGGAGGGAAAGAAGAAAAAATGTCCATCCATCCATCCATAATTTATTGTTCGAAATAGACATGAAATGAAATACTCCGAAAATTTGCTTTGCCCAATTGATCGTGGGCTCGGCAGCCACCGTGCAGCGCCAGATCGACGAGGCTCTATCCCTTTTAATTGTTGAACGCCAAACAGGGTAGCAGCAACTCCCATCTTTTAACGTCTTTTGGTCTGACGCGGCCGGGTTTGAACCCCCGACCTCCCGGTTGTGAGACGGACGCTCTACCAACTGAGCCAACACACCGGTTATGTCGAATGTCGAAAGATGTCGAAAGAAAGAGAGAAGGAAAATAAAGGAAGAGCGAAGGGGGCGCCGAATTGATGTCCGTCCTACTCCTAGAGGCACCGAATTGATGTTCGACTTAGGGGCGCCGTATTGATGTTCAACCTAGGGGAGGGAGTGCTGAATTGATGTCCGACCTACGGGCGCCGTATTGATGTTCGGCACAGGGGCGCCGATTGAAATTCGACATAGGGGCACCGAACTGATCTCCAACCTAGGGGGTGCCGAATTGATGTTATACCTAGGGGCGCCGAATTTATTTTGAACCTAGAGGGGCGCCAAACTCATGTTTGCTCGCATAGTTAGATGCCCATCTTGTTCATGATTACCAAAAGGGCAAATTTTAGGTCAGAATATCAAAAATTTTCATATCGCTCTTCGCGCTCGCATCAATTGTTTAATAAGGTGACGATTCAGTTTATGGTTAAACTGGTAGAATGTCCAACTTTGGGTAAAAAATCAAGAAATTTTCAGCTTGCGCTTCTTATTCGCATAAAATGTTTGTTAAATACTCATCCTGTTCATAATCACAAAAACTGCTTACGCGATGTCCAAAGTTTAAATCAGAATATATATGTTTTTTTATCCGCTCGCGCTTCGCACTCCTCCTGTTCATGGTCACAAAATGTGATTAGAATGACACGTTTTCGGTCGGAATATCAACAATTTTCAGTTCGCCCTAAGTGCTCGCATCGATTAATTAGATGCCCATCCTCTTTATGATTACAGAAAGGGCTAGGATGTCCAAATTTTAAGGCAGAATCTCAAAATTTTTAAGCTCGCTCTTCTCGCTCGCATCAATTGCTAAGTTAGATGACCATCCTGTTCATGATTACCAAAAAATGCTTAGAATGTCCAAATTTTAGGTCAGAATAGAATGTCATTTTTTTAGCTCACGCTTCGTGCTCGCACAATATTGTTTAAGTAGATACTCGTCCTCTTCATGATTACAAAAAATGCTTAGAATGTCCAGTTTTGGGTCGGAAATTCAAAAATTGTTAGCTCGCGCTTCGAGCTCGCATAAAATGTTGAGACAGATAAGGTGACGATGCTGTTTATGATTATGCTTAGAATATCTAAATTTGGGTCGGAATATCAAAAATTTTAAGCTCGCGCTTCGCGCTCGCATAAAACGATTTGTTAGATACCTATTTTGCTCATGATTGCCAATAATGCTTAGAATGTCTAAATTTAAGGTCAGAATATCAAAATTTTCAGCTCGCGCTTCGCGCTGGCATCAATATTAGATATACGTATACCCATGATGTTCACGGTTTAAAAATGTTCTGGAAACACATGTATATGAAAATATTCCACCCACCCCCTCCTATTTTGAAAGCTGGATCAGTCCCTGGTAAAGAAATTACAGCTCCCGCATACATAATGTTTAATAGTAGGGCCTACCACTCTGATAAGAAGTTTAACTAAATTGAAACCCCAAGGTGCTTAATATTCTAGGCTTTCTGGTCGCATTTATTTTTTTCAAAAAGTGGTATATTTCAGCATATTCATGGATATTTTTTCATGAACCCAACGTGGTCTTCGATTACCTTTTTCACGTGATTATGAAATGAGATCATTCAACATGCATTTCAGGTACTTATGATTGCCTGGCGGGGTGGGAGTGCACCATTTTCCGAAAAGTGCACAGGGGCGCCAAAATTAGGTTAGGCCTCCGGGGTGCAAAATCCTGGATACGCGCCTTATGTCACCAAAATGTGCAGTTAAAACGTGATGTGCATGCACATTTTGGTTTTACAACCAGGTTTGACGATTAACTGATGGTATTGAGTTTCATAGATAGTCCAATACCATTTCGTTCAATGATTATGTTGTCTAATGCCGTTTGGTCTAATATTATTTCGTTCAATAGTCATTTCGTCCGATGGCCATTTATTCTAAGAGCCACTTCATCCAAAATCCACCTTGTCTAAAAGCCATTTTGTCCGATAGCCACTGCGTCTAGTAGCAATTTCGTCTAACTGCAGTTTCGTTAAATGAATACTTCTTCCAATAGCCATTTCGTCTAATATCCAGTTCGTCTAAATTCATTGCCAGTTGTTCTAATTGCCATTTTGGTTCAATACCCATTCGGTCCTAATTGACAAGTAGTCTATTCCCACTTGGTCTGATAACGGTTACTGGGGGCAGGTTCAGATCATGAGATGAATAACCCTTCCCAGTTAAAAAAAAAAAGGTTAAAAAACACACTAGGATGAACTACAAATTTAGACGCAAAGAGCGATTATTAGCCTGATTTCGATAACCGTCTCTGCGACGCATTCATCTTATGCCAAGTTTTCTCAATTTTATTAACTTTTTGGTGTTGCAATTTATTCTTCTCATCAACATTGAATCATGTAAAATTTTATATGACTTAAATTCGATTCAAATATGCATACATTTTAAATTAAAACAACAAAATAAAATACTTATCCAATTAATGTAATCAAATATTGGAAATTCCTTTATTTGTTTTGCCTCATTTGGAGTATTTTATGACACTGATATTAAAATAAAAACCATGAAAATTGGGCAGAGTAATTAATGTTCATTAAATATTTAATATTTTTGAGGAACTGTTGTTTTTGGTCTCGTTTGTTTTGAGATGAGATGTCGAATATCCACTTTCGATTCGATGAGATGAGATGTCTCGTTTGTTTTGAGATGTTGAGGTTTTCATTCTTATTTTACTTTGTTTATTGCTCTCCCAGACGCTTCATTCTCTTTCTTTCTTGCGCAAGGCGTCAGTTAATTTGGACAAGGAATCGTCAGAATTTATGTTTTAATCCATGGAATTTTAACCTCTTCTGTTCTTGATTTTTTTTATTTATTTTTTGTTTGTTTTGTTTTGGCATTTGAAACAAGTGGCAAGCAAGAAATAATTCCACGAAAACAATTACTTTTTTAATTTTGAGATCTGAAGAGAAAATTAATGCACATTGAATATCTAGCATTGGAAACGTCAATAGTTTGATATGTTTGGTGGAGTGAAAGGCAAGAGCCTGGGCGTTCACACCTGTTATTACCACGCGATTGCGTGGACTTATACACATTAGACCGAATAGACAATATGCTAAGTAGGCATTGGACCAAATGGGTATTGGACCAACTGTCAATTGGACCAAGTTGGTGCTGGACCAAATGCATCATTGGACGAAGTGGCTTTTGGCTATTGGATGAAATGGCTATGATTGAACACAGTATCTATTGAACGAAGTGGCATTTAGGCCCAGGCATTTAGGTGAAGTAGCTCTTAGACGGTGGCTTTTGGACGAAGTGGCTCTTGACTACTGGCAATTGAAAAAAAAAATTATTGAACGAAGTGGCATTTAGATGAAGTATCTTTCAGACGAAGTGGCTATTGGACAAAATGGCTCTTAGACAAAGTGGCTTTTAAACGATGTGAATCTTAGACGAAGTATAGCTTTTGGACAAAGTGATTCTAAAAAGTGGCTATTCGACGAAATTCCCAAAATTGCTTTCAGACGGTCAGTGGCTCTTAGACTAACTATCTATGACACGAAATCTCTATTGAACCATGGACCTACATTGAACGAAATGATATTGGAATAAACAGCATTAGACGCATTAGCGTACCTACGGGGGGCACGGGGCAGACTGCCCCTCCCCCCCCCCCCTGACTCACAACCCATGCAAGGGCCTGCTCCTTTTAACTTAAAGACCTTTTTTTTTTGCTTGTCAATTTTTTTTTCTGGTACGAAATCCTTTATTTGTGGTTGAAGATCTTTTTTTCTTGCTTTTCAATTTTTTGGGCGGACGAATTGTCCCCCCCCCCCCTCCTTGGAAAATCCTAGGTACGCCACTGATTAGACGACATGGTCGTTGCACGAAATGGCACAGGGCGTAGTGGGTAGACCATGTAAACGAACTCGAGATTGCATTTGCAACGTATTTTTTTTTAATGCAATGAATGTGTACAGATAACTGAGCGAATAATCTCAGAAGTTTACCAAAATGAAATGTGCCTTAACATAGTTATGGCACATTTTGGCAACTGCAATTTTTTGTAATTTTATGCTGTAACACCCAAACCCCCACCCTCTTGGCCTTTTATGTGGGTATACCCCATCATCTTTACTGCTTCATCTATTTTTTCAATTATCTCCTTCCACTTCACCGCTAGGGAGCTCATTATCATGGCAAAACAAGTCCCTGTAAGGTTTTCATTTTTTTAGGGGGGGGGGAGTGTTGGAGCAACATTTTCGGAAATTCAATTATCAAGAAAAAAAATTCCCAGGGTCAATGTATGTTAAATAGCGTGGATCGAAATCTGTCTCTTCGAAAATTAAACAATAAGCAAGCTAAAGTGAAGAGAAACTTCCAAAAACCTCATTTGTAGGGTTTAATTAAATTATCCAAGGAGAAAACGTTTTCATGACCCCCATAATCCCTTTCTATCCACTTCTTTATCTGTTCCCATTACTCGATCCTTTTTTTTTCTTTCTCCTTTTTCCATTCCACTCTTAATTCCTTTTCTGGAATGCAGATCCTGATTCCATATATTTGTAATCAGAGGCATTTATATAGCTAGAAATATTCTATTCCGAAGAGCGTTGTTATTATTAATACCCCGACTTTAGCTCGAGCAACCCTCAGCGTTCATGCATGCAAGGAATTGATCCTGCCAGGTACCCATTCACCTCATCTGGGTTGAGTGCAGCACAATTTTAAAGCTTCTTTTTATTTCTTTACTATATACTTTTCCTATACCGTAAGTGAACATGGGCATGCAATTTGCAATGTGTGATGCACTGTTAAACGATTATTAGTATTATCATTTTTGTTTATCGCTCCCACTTTTCTTTTCCTCTCTTACTACCCTCCCCCTCTCTCTCCTCCTCTCTCTTTTTTTCTCTCTCTACCTTGTTTTATCACTTCTTCTTTTCCCTGATTATCTCTCTCTTTTTAAAATTACTTAATACTAAATAAAACCTCCACTAACAAAGACAACAAAACCCACGAACAAAATATATTCATTTTCCATCATTGCTTTCCAGAGATGTATTTATTAAATAAGATAACAATACCATGTACATATATATTTACATATGTACATTATGTTGTCCATTGGCAAAGCAATCTAGTACAGAACAGACAGGGCTGGGCCTTTTTAGCATAAAAATTTCTACTATCATAACTTTTCTATCTTATTTTATGTTTAATTCAATCGTTAAATCTGTTTGACTGTGGAGCAATGTTACCATGGTAGCCTTATCAAGTTACCTTAATAGTAACTTTTATATAACAGACCCAAGATACAGTATTAAAATACATTTATCATAATAATAATAATCCACTTTTATATAGCGCTTAATCCATCGGAACGACGTGTCTAAGCGCTTTACAGATATATTATTTCCCTGGTCATCGGATTCAATCAGCCATTCCTGTACACAATGTGTGCACATCCTCCACTCCCTGGGGAGTATTCCAGTCAGTCGCCTGTGAGGCGCACACAGTATTGGGCAAATGCTTTCACCCGAGACATATTGTGCACAATAATATTACTGATCATCTACAATGTATAATTATAATAAATATTCAATAATGAGTATTACAGTATACCAAAGAACTACTGCGATGCCTCATAGCATCCAAATACGGAGGATATATTGTGATAAGAAAGATATGGCTCTACCTCAAGTGATGTTAAATTTATTTCAAATTGAATCTTAAAAAAATTCTGGAAAATAATGGCCAAATTCCAAAGGGTAATGTGCATTCATTGGGGGATTTTAAGTTTGAAGTTGGAAGTGCAATTCTCATTGCCATCCCAGGCTAAAACATCTAATGTGATCTTTAAAAGATGCCTTAAACTCATCACTGTAGCTCAACAACTGGTAAGATAAGTCCCAGGACCTTCTTTGAGTTAGGTTTAAACTCATTACTATAGCTAAACACCTTGTTAGATAAATCCCAGGACCTTCTTCAGTTTAGGTTTAAACTCATTACTATAGCTAAACACCTTGTTAGATAAATCCCAGGACCTTCTTCAGTTTAGGTTTAAACTCATTACTATAGCTAAACACCTTGTTAGATAAATCCCAGGACCTTCTTCAGTTTAGGTTTAAACTCATTACTATAGCTAAACACCTTGTAAGATAAATCCCAAGACCGGCTTCAGTTTAGGTTTGGTGTAATGCTGATTTAAATATCGAACCAACACCTAAATGTCAACACCAAACTTTTATATACCCAACTTTTTATAATCTGTATATCACTGCTTTGTCTCTTAAAAGCAACCAATATCACAAATGTTTTTACAATTCAAGAAGATAAAAAGCTTTAGAATTACTAAAACATAATTCAGTTCCTATTCATTCATGTTTATGGACATTAAAATAAATTTACAATAAAATTCAAGATAACTTTACTAAATAGTAAAGATATCATTATATCAAATAAATATACCTTGCTTTACTTATTATTTCAGCTGTCATGTTCTTGATTTTTAATATTATGTGTATATGTTACAATATGTTAAATAGTCAGTACTGGAATAAGAAACCAAATATACAATCAAAATTGCCCTTATCGTAATCATTACCATTATCATAATCATCATCATCATAAATAAAAAACAAGAACATAGCCTGATCAGAGCAAAATTACACCAAAATTGTTGCTTAAACATTAAAGATAACAATCAAGTACTGTAAAGGACTAATGTAAGGGCAAAATATCAGACTACATGTAGGTACTACTCAATGAACCATGTAATGGTTTCATTAATTTTTGAAGAATGAACATACTAATGGGTTTCATCGAGAGAGTGAACACACCAATTTCATGCAAAGTATACAACAAAGCCTGCTTAATTTCTGTGCATAGCCTGTGCAAATTCTGCGCTAATGAAATCTTAATCTTGTTGGCATATTGGGAATATTTTGGTGTTGAAGTACCTCTGTGCAAATTTTGGTGAAAATGACATGGATTTCATTCCAACTGTGGAACGTCCTTAAGGGAAGCATGATAATACAAGAAATTATAAACCATGGTTTTGAACCATGGTACAGTTGAAACCTCTTTGAGAATATGGACCTAATGAATATCTGAGATCTGGGAATAATACTTAAAACTAGTTTATTGTCAGTAAAGTATGATGAAATAAAAGAGTTCACCAAAATACACATTAGATATATATAACAAAAAAAACATTTTGGCTCCAAATACTTACAATGATATGATTAAATAGGTACTTCAGGTTGAAAATATATCTAAGATAAACAGAGTAAAATTCACAGAGCAAAATGTTGAAAATTTCATCAAAATCTGATAACAAATAGCGAGGTTATTGAATTTGAAAGTAAAGCAATATATTGCGAAAACAGTTACATGCACATTGTCATGAATAATCATTAGGTGAGCTGATGATGTCACATCCCCACTTTCCTATTTCTTATGTTATTATATGAAATCATAATTGTTCTTCATACATGTGTGAATGATATGTCTCCCTTGAAATGAAATAAGTTGGAGCAATGAATATCTTATGCACTAAATCAGTTGTCAATCCAAATTTTTTGCTTCTTGAAGAAACAAAAATGAATTAGCCTAATTTCATATAATAAAATGGAGATATGACACCATCAGTATACTCATTGAATATTCATGAAGACATGCCGGGAACCATTCCACTGTACTAATGCAAATCTTTAAAATGCTTGTCCGATTTTTAATCAAATTTAGGGTTTTGTTTGTCTCAATTTTCTGTTCATCTTCTTGATACCTTGGATGTTGTCTCGTAGAACCTTGCGATGACGCTTGGCACCACTGTTCAAATCACATTTATTTCTGTTTATCTGTTCAAATCACATTTATTTTCAGCCTAGAGTACCCCTTTAAGCAATGTAATGATAAACCAGACTTGATAAAACTTCCAAACATATAATCAACATGTATTAAGTCAGAGATTTGTTTTCACAGGAACCACTTCCAATCAAACACAACAAAATGATATGATGAGCTTGTAGCCAATAAATGTAGCTCTCTTCGAGGAAGAAATCAGAAAAAAAATGATTTTCCTTTCCAGATTGGCATTTATGGTTCATGCAATGGCAATCAAAGGATGGAAGAGGAAAGTTCAGCAAGCCATGGGCAACAAAGAAGGAAGCAATGGTGATGTTTGAGATGTTCCAGCAAAGGAAAAAAAGTTTGTTCACATGATGCTGCAAGTCCAGTCATATGATTCTGCACGTCCGGTCACATGATTCTGCACGTCCGGTCACATGATTCGGCACGTCTGGTCACATGATCCTGCAAGTCCAGTCATACTGCCAATTCATCCACTAGAATCATTTCTTTGCGATTATGAGTAACCCATTTTAGCATCTTTGGTCACATGCACAACTGTTGCTGTGTCAGAGTATGATAAGCAGTTGCGCATGGATTGGAAGTGCTGATGGAAATTAATTTTTTGATGAACCATCCTGCCCTTGTTGTCTTGCAAAGTAATCTGTCTTTGGGTCACATTTCACGAAAGTTTTCCAGGCTTGGTTTTTGAGCTGCCCGCTTCAGAGATGTGCAAAGATGCCACAACCAGGTTTGACCTGAGATGCTTGATGGTTGTGTGATGCTTGATTATAAAACATTAGCACCAGATTAGAATATATGACGAGTTTTAACAAAGCAATCGGTGATATGCCTTATATAGAGCAAAGCAAGGCAAGAGAAACCTTGTGATGGTGTTAATGAAGTAAATTACAACACCAGAGGCATGCCCAGCTGAGTTGTCATTCCAACACAGTTGGTGTTGAAGTCAGTATTCCAAGAAGAATTGAACAGCACTGTATCCCAAACATCTGACACAAGCACCTGAATAATGCTGATGGAGTTTTGGTGTTACGATGTGGTGTTGGAAAGGACTCCAAACATTTGCAGGACGGGCGAATAAAGGAAGCATTGGTGAGCAACACATGATGGACGTGGGGCTAAGGTGCTCAGAGTACCCCATTCTGAGAGCTTGATCCAGAGATGATTTGGTATTTCAGAACCATTGGAGCTGCCTAGAAGATGAACCAGAAAACAGAAAATACAGAATAGGCAAACCACTCTTTTCCATACCCATTCAAGAAAAAAAATATTGCAAATCCAAGCGATGTATTTCTGCCTCATCATTTCGTCTGGAAACTTAAGACACCTCTAAATACAAAAGCTTTGTTATGATAAAGAAATAATGAATTTGAAATAGACCCCTCAAAAAAGGGGTTAAAAAAAAAGAGTTTAGCCATTAATTTCTCCTAACTTCCAAGTTTACACAATGCATATTTGATATCATTCAAAAAATCATCTTTAAAATGATACCATGCTTGTTATAATCATGCCATCACGAAAAGAGCAGGATTCAAAAGTGTTAGATGAGGTCTGAATTGAAAAGCTGCAAAACAAGCAGAAATAGTCATGAAGGCACTTCAAGGCACTGCACCTCCATGTGAACCATAATCATATCATGTAGGGTATCATTTTAAAAGAATTAAATGATCTATTCATTGGTATCAATTACACATTAATATTCACTAAAACGGAGGAGGGATTATCAATCAAAGTCAGATTTCCAAAAAAAATTTGAGGAATTTAGTACATTCTTATCACAAAGCTTTACAACCCCTAAACATGCATCCGAATCCCTGAATTTTTCCCACCAGCAAAATTTTGTTTTACCTGGTAGATTTACAAATCTAATGCCCTTGCTGACTTGAAAAATATTAAATCTTATGTGAAAAAGCATAATTGCTGATTTCAACCACTCGTCATGAGGCCGTATTTCGTGGAATGAATGCAAGCATATTCAAGCAACGTGCTGTGCACTGCGAATTGCATGCATATCAATCGAACAATGTGCATTCTTTGTACTGTGTTATGAATGATTCCTTTCATTATAAACTAACAAAACTTAAAGAAAAAAACCCAGCAAAATTTGAAGTTTGGGAGTTCTATAGTCTTGATTTTTAACCATATTCTACAATAATATGGATAAATCTTAGACACTGAGACAGAGGACATGCTTTTCTCCATGATGAATTTAATGCATATTCTATTCAAGACCCCTTCCTAAGGCTTTGCCTGACCTGCACAAGTGATGACTGGATTCCGATAATCAATTTTTATAATACTGTATTCACCTCAAATTAATTATAAACAATCTAAATGTTTCAATCTAAATGGTTTCTAATTTCATTAGTAACCAATTAACCAAGAGATTATCATTAAAGGGGTACTTCAGGCTGACTATGAATATATCTAAATAAATGGAGTAAAATTCACAGAGCAAAATGCTGAGAATTTCATAAAAATCTAATAACAAATAATGAAGTTGTTGATTTTAAAGTTTTCAATATTTATCAAAACAGTTATAAGCAAATCGTCATGAATATTCAGTAGGTGGGCTGATGACACATTCCCACTTTCCTTTTTCTTATGATATTACATGAAATCATAATTATTTCATATCTTCATACATGTATGTGTGATATTTCTCCCTTATTATATAAAAGAAGTTGCAGCAATGAATATCTAATGCATTAAATCAATTGTCAAAACAATTTTTTTAGTTCTTGGAGGACAAAATTTGAATAAACAAAATTTCATGACAATTGTCCTAATCATTCAGCCAAAAATGAAAATGTAGGATGACCGACGCCAAAGCCTTCCATCTTCAAGAACAGATAAATAGAAAAATACTTGCCTTTCCTTTCCAGTGTGATAACCAGACATACTTCATAGGGTCATCTTCATAAAGTTCTTCATCTTCACAGTAAAGCAATACCTGAAACAGATCAAGCCATATTGTTACGTGATGATAAGACATATCTCACATAATCAATAATATATTTGTCTTCCAGCTAAACTTCTGACGCACACACATTTTCTAGGTTTCTTATTCACTATATTCTTCCTTCTTAGTAACTGGTCCACTCCTCCCAATTCAGAGTAAATTTATGACATACAGTTGTTATTGTCAAACTACTCAACGAAAGAACATACAAGTTGACAGACAAGGTGTACAATTTGAACTCTTTATTCAACACGACCCGCGGCAGGTAGTAGATGTTACCGAAGAGCAATACATAGCACGCAAAAACAGTAAAACGCTTTAACAAGCCAAAGTGACACAAGGTGGCGCTATTGCATAAAATACACAACACACAATTAATGGTGCAAGGGTGAATCACAGCTGTCTGGCTGAAGAGAGTCTTCACCAGAATATTATAAAAGGTGTTCATTTCTTGACTCCAGATTGCAGAATGGTTTTGAGATTAGAGATAGAGTTTTAGAGCTACAGAATACTTTACTTTTTATAGTACATCAACTAGCACAGTTTATTTTATCTTCAGAGTACAGTCACCATTAGACTTACTCATGTATTTATCATCATCTTCAAGTGATCGTCTCAAATATGTATATTTGAACTGTACATTGTTGTATTGCTTTGTCTTCAATTAAGACTGGTTGAAAGTAAAAGTGCAATAGCTCCGACAGTTACATAACAATATCACATTTAGATAGAGTGAACGGCACATTTGATAAGTTAAATCATTCCCTAATACCACTTGCAATATCTGAAATTAGTACTTTAATACATAAATATTAAGAACCAGGTTAGAATGAAAAAGATGATGGGTCACAGCTAGTTATGATGTTATGAACGGTAAAGATGATGAATATCAGATTATATCACAGCTTCTTGGTTGATGTACTGCTCATGAAGTTAGTACTATTTCATTTTTTTTGATGTTGATGAAGATGAGGATGAAGATAAAGAAGATGGATGATGATGACAGTGATGATGATGATAATGGTAGTGGTAATGATGATGAGGAGGATGATAATGATGATGGACAATGACGGATGATGATGGATAATGATAATGCTCGTGGTGATGATGAAGATGATGATAATGGGCTATTCCACGGTTACTCACGTTACATTTGGAGACACCTTGACTCATACTTGGAGCTGTAACTCCATTATTATTGATAGGAACTAAACATCTCCTTATCACAACAAAGTACACAGTCTGACTATCCTTCGTATAAAAACAAAACTTGGGAAATTCTATTATGCTCCTGGAAAATCTTTGGAATGTGTCGGTTACTCACGTTACATGATTTGGACATGCATAATATAAAAAGTCGACATAAGTGAAAAGTCTCCTCATACAAGGCTTTTATGAAAGTTGATTATATCCATTTCACAGAAGTATATTAGGGAGACAAACTTTGTATATAATTAAAAAAATAAAGAACACATGGTTTTTACTTGGGGTGCAGATATGGTTACTCACGTTACGGTTACTCACGTTACATTTTGTCCATGTATGGTTAACAACACACATGTCATTAAAAATTCAATAATGTGTATAAAATTCATTGCTAGGAACATCTAAAAGAGATTTTATTCCAAAAATTGGAACAATTGGAGCTTTATTAGGGAGTAGGAGGGAAAAGTACGATTTCGCTTACTAATTATGCATAAATTAGCATAATTGCTTAATACCAATTTGCATGAAATAAATTACTGTATAGTATTGTAGATTATGTCCAAGACAACCTGCATGCAAATTTTCGGCGTGATCGTGCGGCCAATGGTCGAGATCTCAAGGGGGGCCTGGGAGCCCCCCCTCCCCCCACCCCCCAGGCCATGTCAACTCCCAAAATACCCCGGCCTAGATAGGGTTACAGGTAAGGGCATTCAATGTGTTTTCGAACACTCTTTAAAGTTTGGTTAATCAAAACCAAGTCTTACTAATGCACTCTCGCATTGTGAATACTTCTACTAATATTCAATTTTTTGTGTGATTGTATGACCACTGATATTTTGATGAACAAAGAGTCGCATCAAAGAGATGTACCCTCATTTTGCTTTTAATTAATCAAAAATAACTTCACAACTCACCATGAGAATTAAAACTTGACATCCCACAGAAAATGTTACCAAACTGAATAATTTTTACTGGTTACTCACATTACATGATGGTTACTCACGTTACAAAGTTACTCACGTTACAGTTTTTCTTCATCATTTTTATTAAAAAATCGTACTTTTTAATGATTTTGATAGTCATCACTGTGTCAAAGATTGTTTGAAGGAAGAGAATTTAAAATCCCACCAATTAACTGTGAAGAATTTTTCTCTCAGAAAACAAAGTCATTTTTTTCGGTTACTCACGTTACATCACCTCAGCAGGTTGCAATGTTCATTTTTGAATGAGTACTACAAATTTACTTGAAAAGCGGTTGTGTATTTTAAGTAATTTGACTCTTCTAAACTTCAGAAATATGTAAAGTGGTATGTTGTTGCAACAACAAAATGGTAATAAGGCATATTTCATTTTTCACTATTTTTCTTGTATTTTGGTACACAATGGACGACACAACTTTTGACCATTTTTTTCCAAAGTATACATATGAAAATAAACTTTTTATTTCTTGTTCCTGAAACTATCATGTATGAAGGACTTAAAGTATTAAAAAATTCAAGAAAATATTGAATTTGAATTTTTAAGCTCATGTCCACCAACCTGTGGAATTGCACGAATGATGATTCGGACTGGGATGACTAACCTTTTGCCATTCGAATGTTTGCCAGGTAAAACAATCAAATAGTTAAAAAAAAAATTGAGATTCCGGGGGGGGGGGGGGCGTTTCATGAAAGGACTTGTACGATAAAACGTCCATTTTATCCAACAGTTACCATAGGAACAGTGCCTATTAGCCAATCAAAATCATGGAAGATGTCAGATCTGACAACTTGTCGGATGAAGATATTGATGAAACACTCCCATGACCTACCATTGGTCACACAAAATGAGCGAGCTGAATCAGTCGAGAGTCTATGACATTGACATCAACACGGCTGAATGATGCACAGCTGTCCGCGCCCTCATTGCCATGTCTTAACAGAGTTGCAATGACGATGTTTTGCATCGATTGAATTTTAGCATAAAATTAATTTTCATCCTGCACTCTTTTGTCTCATATGAAAGATTATAGCCATGCTCTTTTGATTAGCTTATGTCTCAAATCAATTAACAGTTGGCAAACATTTGCTCTGTGTATAGTGTGAAGAGTTGTATTCCCTAGCCAATTGTTGGAAAACTGATCAAATACATGGATTGTTTGAGGTTTACTCCCTTGGCTAATGATGATGATAATGTTGATGCTAATATTGATAATAATGACGGTGGTGGTGAACTGGCAACGGCAAATGATCATGATGATAATAATGAAAAAAGATAGAAATTGCTAATGTTTCATGGTTATGATATGAAAAGACAATTATCATTAATGTTACACTAAATCGCAACAGCATCATCATATCAATACCAATGATGATAATGTTGACGGTAAAGAGTAAAAAATCAAAATACCTCGGACTCTTTTGAAACATCAAGCTTCTTCAATAACAGCTTCTGTAAATGGCACACACACGTTCTTACGGAGCATCGGATGTATTTCTTGTCTAGCTGTACGATACCAATATCCTCATCAATTTGGCTTGGTCCATTCCTGTAATCAGAGATAAGAAAAGTAGAAAAAATATTAAAAGTAGTTGAAAGTCAGATTCATGATTTGATTATTATTTATGACACTTCCCTTATCATTATTACCCCTCTCTCCCTCTCTCTCTTTTCTTCTTTTTACTCTCTCTCCCTTGTTGTCTCTCTTTTATCAGTCTCCTCTTCACCATTTTGTGTTGTACAACACCTACTTAGCTTGTTGTACGCGATCAAATGAAAGGCTGAATGTCACACATTCGTACCGTTGCACACAAAATGTACCATTGCACGGCTTTAGGAGGTGACGTCACAATGCGATTTCATTGAATAAGGTGACAATGCGCGTACAGCCCGCTGGCTAAATGCACAATGCTGTCCAAGATCATGTGCGCTTGTGGGCCCGGCTTGTGGGATTTTGCTTTTCGCTTTCAATATTTTTGCTCCTTTTTCATTGATTAATGGAAGGAAAAACTCTTTGTTTTTTCATATTTTCCATAGATTCCGAGGCGTTGTACAACACAAATAGCGAATATTCTTATTCGTGCAATGGTGCGAGATTTCGCATTCAGTGAAAGAAACGCTCTATTCAACTCTGCTTACGACTCGTTGAATAGGGCATCTTTCTTTCACCTCATGCGAAATCTCGCACCATCGCACTCATGCCTATTCGCTGTTTGTATATTATCATCATTCTCGATTCTTTGAGAAATTAGAGTAAGACAGCTAAATGCACATACATGATATTAACTGCATAACAAAATATTTATAATATATCCATGATAAATTCAGCTGATATATACATAACATTGTATAATGTTTCTTTATATAAAGCCAAATATAAGCCTTCTTACCTAATATCAAGAGTATGTCTGTGACATGCACTGCACAGGGGGAGCATTTCATAAAACAAATGACCATCTGACAACTATTACAAGCTACTGAAATCCTTGCATCTGATTGGCTCAGAACAAAGTTTGTCAGTGAAAATCACTGACGAGATTCTTCATGAAACCCGCCCCACTCACCCATAATATTCAAGGCACAACGAGACTTGTTCATCATTCTTATAGAAGTGACCTCTAGTCGGGTCAAGCTTGCCGCTGAAAGACTTTTGCTGGACTTTACTCTGCACCTTGTCCAATCCTCGTGACTTGTAGAAATCCATCTTTCTCAGCTCTTCCTCTGTAATTGCACACAAAAATTTCCATCAATTTGATCTAATTCATTATATCAAAGACATCATTAAAAAAAATTATGACGACCAACACACAGTGTTTACAAAATATAATACAACACATAAATTAAGTGAGTATTAGTGATTTTACAAAATGTACCCAATTATAAACTATCAGTTATGTAAAAATATAACTCAAGTGGTACAATGAGGCATTGCACTTTGTTATATATAAGAAGAATTGTAAGAGCAATTACATTCATTTAATTTAGTTATTTTTTCTTTAAGGATATTCATAGCATAGAATGATTTAGATTGTTCAAGAATGTCCTGGCAGTAATGCTTTATTATGCACTATATTTAATGAGATAAAGTAATTTCAGTCATTTCTGCAATTTGCAAAGATACATGATAGAGAGAAGGCTACACAATAGGCTGAGGAAGTTTGTTATTATAAGGCAGACAATATAGCTACCTCAGCAGTGGAAAAGAACAATAGGATTAGCTTTGTTATTGACATCTTTTTGATTTCACTGAGGTCATTCAAGAATGTTTCAGAATTTGATTCTGAAGCTGGCAATATCATATCACATCACATCATATCAGATCAGAACTAGAGTTTCATGCCAGACTTTATGTCAGAGCAGAATTTATTTCCACCTGGAATAATTATCTTCTGTGGAATTATTTGCCCACCATCAATGAACTGTTTGCAGTTATTTTGAGAGAGGAATTCTCAGTTCTCATCGAGATCATCAACCTGTTTAATGAACGCTTTTAACCAATGGATGCTGAAATTGACTGTTAATCATCAACATCGTCTTCACAGACATTTCAACTCATTACAGTGACTCTTGTTATTCATCGTGCTTCAACATCAGTTTCATCATCGCCATCATTGTGAACTTCAATTTACAGAATCTTTGCAAGCCAACTTGAATCTTTTCTGGATTATATATTGGACTATCATAACTGTGAACTATAATCAGCACTTCAAGAGATTGATGTAAGATAAAAATATATTCATTCATGTTTTGTTACAATTTTGTATTTCCTGTAATAAAAAAAACGGAAAAAATCAAATTTAAATATCAATTTTTTTTCACTATTATTTGTTGCAGTATGATAACAACATGCAGTTTGCATACTTCTACATTAAAATTCATATAAAAAAAGTAAAATAACTAGAATTTAATTCGTCATGCGGACGAATTAGGTGGTCTGTCTTTATTCTCGCCATCGTAATCACTATTACCATGTTCATACAGATCAATATGATCTTCATGATGATGACGGAATATTCATTATGGATGGAATACTTGTGAAAGACGGGAGATGATAAAGCACTGTTAAAAGGGTCTCTTTCATGTATGACAATACATGTGATATGAAACAAAGTAATTACAATCTGTTTTATCTTGCGAAATTTTAACTTTTATACCATTAAATTATCACGAAGGATCATGTACGAGGTGGTAAAAAGAAAAAAAATGGGAAAAAAAAATCTTGTTTACCCCAGGACTCGAACCTGCGCCCCTGTGAAAGCAATTCAAATGCGTTATCCATTGAGCCACGATATTCCCCATAGAGAATACATGTAAGCAATTTTGAGAATTACAATTCAAATTTTGCAAGCGAAATACGGGCATGATCCCGGCATCTGATCAAAAAATGGAGGGCACATTTTCGAAAGCTTAGAATCTCGGCTACAACATACTAAAAGCTCAGGGAAAACTGACAAGAAACAATGGAGATATGGCTCACGAAATAGAGGAATGTCGAATCTAGTTTTGAGAAAAAGTCATGTCCCATAGAGATTACACGCAAAACACATGTGATATGAAAAAAGCAATTATAATCTGTTTTATCTTGCTAAATTTTAACTTTTATACCTTTTAATTATCATAAAGGATCATGTAAGAAGTGGCAAAAAGAAAAAAAAATGAAAAAAAAAATCTTGTTCACCCCAGGACTCGAACCCGCGCCCTTTAGAAAGCAGTCAAAGCCACGATATTCCCCATAGAGAATACACGTAAGCAATTTTGAGAATTACAATTCCAATTTTGCAAGCGAAATACGGGCATGATCCCGGCATCTGATCAAAAAATGGAGGGCACATTAACGAAAGCTTAGAATCTCAGCTACAACATACTAAAAGCTTAAAGAAAACTGACAAGAAAAAATGGAGATATGGCTCACGAAATAGAGGAATGTCGAATCTAGTTTAGAGAAAAAGTCATGTCCCATAGAGATTACACGCAAAATGAGGAAAAATGACATGCCGCTTTTCATCGCTGTTTTACGCAATGATGCGTTTCTCAAAACGAATATTCATGTTAACTAATAAGAAGGAGTACATTCTAAACTACAACATATCAAAATCTGGGCGAAAAATGATCTATATTCGAGAAGTTACAACCAAATTTGCATAAATTTGATGACGTCATTTTTGAAAAAATGAAATTTTTAGTTTAGGCGCCATTTTGATGACGTCACGATATAATTTAGGGATAATGGTGACATGAAATCAAATCTACAACTCATACTCTATCGATATATGAAAAAAAATTGGGGGTCAACGGACTATTTAAAGAGCTACAGTGAATTTGCAATAGGCATGTTTTTGCCCATATATGGCCTATAGTGAGAGCTCGCGCGCACACGTGCTGCAAACTTTAACGGGTGTTAATTTCGTTATTAATGGTCGTAGAAGGTTGATCAAGGTATCAAATTGTCGTGACCTTCAGGTGACCTTTGATGACATGAGCTGATGATTCTTAACTTAAAGTTGATGTGATGTTAATTTGATTGATTTTTGATAATTGATAATGAAGATATGATTGATAATGTGATTTTACAAAATGGCGCCTAGATGACGTCATCATGACCTGATGACCTTGAAAAGCTTATTTTGACGTGTCCATGACAGATCCTATAGATGACATGAAATTCAATGAAATTGACCAAGTCCATTTTGAGATAAATTGGCGACAAGAAAATCCGTAAAAATAAAGAAAGAAAGAAATAAGAAAATTCTGACGAAATTAAGAGGTGATCTGTCAAAGACAGACCACCTAAAAAGAAATTCATGGAATCAAAACTGTACTATCATATGTGAATAGAGAAAATAGAATGACCAAAACTTATGCAACAGGTGGGTGTTTCATAAAGCTGTTCGTAAGTTAAGAGCGACTTTAAGAACGACTGGTAATCCTTTCTTACGCAATCATGAATGATTTGAGAGCCAAGTGAGCTGAAGTATGATATCTCTACTGTTAGTGATTTACGTAACAAATGGCTTCCCATACTTAAACCACAACTTTAAACCTGGGTTTAAGTTAAACCTGCTATCAGAATACGGGCCTATTTCTTTAATGTTATGCTGACCACATTACTCTGACCTATGACTCATAATTTCATAGAACTCTCTAATTCTTTCTCTGCTATTTCCCTCCATCTCGATCAACAAGTAAAAAGCCTATTTGCAAACTTTCCATTTTTTTACAATAAAACCTGAATGAAAAAGTATTGGTTTCACCATGTCAGACAGTCATAAGAAATTTTGGGTAATCTTCTGGATAAAAGTTCTTCTAAGTTCTTCTCTTCTCACAAAAAGCAGAGTTCTGGTGCTTGAAACGTCGAGATCAACAGTTCTTCTTAGAGAGATTATCTGAAAAATTACTCAATGGTCCTCTTCAGGACTACCTTACAAGTTGAATCCAAAAACTTTATCATCTAGTCTCAACATCATGCAAAACTTCAAAGCTCATACTTGATTATAGTTACATGTATATTGAAAGCTGAACTTTGACCTTTGACTTCACGACCCAAAAGAACTCTGTAGGTCTGTTTCTACTCCTCTATTTCTACATAATTTTAGCTTTAATATGCACCGTTAACATTTCGCTCCACTCTACTTTCTCATTACTCACTTTCAAAAAGCTTTGGCACCAATTTCAGCACGACATCCTGCATGGTCCGATCGGGCCGAAGGTTCAACACGGGTTGAGTTTCATGAATCTTCAGATTGCACATAGGACAAAACTTGGAAGTCTGGAGGTACTTTACTATGCAGCTCTTACAAACTAAATAACAAAATACAAGGAAACAATTATCACTGATATATCATTATAAGGCAGTATAATTCCTTCTCACAAACTTTGACAATAGTTTTGTGATAATAGTAGAATGGACTCATTACAAATGAAGAGTAATTAAAAATGTAACTTTATATTCTCTTTTCTACTCCTTTAAATTTTGAAGAGGAAACCTTTCATCTTTTCCAGGTCTCAAACGAAAGTAAACACCATTTTTAGGTAATTAAATTCTCTAATGTATAATATTTTAATAGCACAAATGTCTGAAATCATCATCACTATTCACATGGGCTACTTAAACAGAGGTACAATAAAAATTACGTTAGGGTAAGGATTTAGGTTTAGTAGTTAAACTATGATTAAACTGTAGTGTTCTACAAGTTAGCATTGACACACGCCTTTAGTTTAAGTGGATTTACAAATAAAAACTGTGTCTAGAATATTCCATTTAAAAAATTAGATGGATTAGATTAAGGTTTGGGTAAGGGTAAGGTTTGCATAAAGCTTAGAGTTATGTCCAAAGGCCAGGGTTGGGATTTCATGTTCATAAAAAGGAAAGACTCTAGGTGTCGACAATTCCCACATTTTATAATAAACGTAAGAGCACAAATTACGCCCTTGAGACGATGCTCTTTCATGATTTTCCTGATGGATGATCTATTACCATGCATGCATTTAATTGCAGCATTTCTCACTCCAGTGATCAAAAACTCCTTTTAAACACGTAAAGTTTTCCTGGGACCTTACTTTCTGTTCTACTAATAAATACAAATTCTTGCCTGCACATGGGATTCCATGTTAAGCAAAATATTTCTTTTATTTTTACATTCTTACCCACAGCACATGCTATTTTGTATGTCATAGGAAGAAGTGGTCAACCCAAAACCTTCTCATGAATGTTTTTCCTTTATTAACTCAAATCAATCAATCTTTAGCATTAAGTTCCACAATTTTCTCAAGATCTTTGATAATAAGATGTATGCTACTATGTCTATTATCTGACTACATTTGGCCTTCCCATGTGGTGTTTTTTTCCTATTTACCGTAAACATGAAACAGAAATTAGTAATATATCTGTCTTTATCTTTATGTTGGTGGCGCATTTATCATAAATTGCACTAAATCGTGAAACCTCTCTAAACCAATGGTCACTTACAGGTATGCAAGCACTCTGTCACAGTCGTTGCATCAATGAAGTAGCCAGCACACAGGATACACACGATGTGCTGATTCAGTTCTCGGATTTTCAATTTGATGTCCTGCATGCATGGAAATGAAGAATGGATCAAATGATCAATAGTTATAGCAAATGAATAATTGCATATATATATTCTGGAATTCTTTCTTTCTTCAGGGAGATATTTTAATTCATCAATGTCACTTCTATGCAGAGCTCTCTAATACCCCTTTCATAAACCCATCTTCCAATTAGCCGCCCAAGAGTAATGTGGATAATTCAATAAAAGTTGCGTTCACAAACTCCAAAAATAATCCGCACTATTTTTACGAGCGCCCGTCCTGAAAAAGGCGGATAATCGTCATGGCAACTGCACACACCCCCTCTGATGCTGTTGTGTTGGAAAAGGGTGACCTTGTGACCGCACCATGGCAATTGTCCGCATTACTTTTGAAATGGGTTCATAAAGTCAAAGTCTGGTCCCGATGCAGCTATTATGCGGATAATTGCAGCATCAAAATAATGCAGATAACTCTGGTCCTCCTCCGATTTTACAGCCAAATTATGCTGCTATTAGGCATAATAGGGTTTATGAAAGGGGTATAAGGTACAAGATAAATCAGGGCATATCTATATCTCAGGCATAAAACAACTGTGTGAACTGGTACAAAGAGAAAGTGCTGCACATGTGCTTTTGGTGCTCATGTCACAAGAACGATGATTCGGGCTAATGTAGAGAGTAAATATGCACACTGAATCGTGTGTTCATCGCAGGGATGCTATTAAATTTCCTTATTTTCCTCGTTTCTTTCATAAAACAATGATTTTTTTTTCATTTCAAGTCTTGGTTTGGAACTTTGGATCAGGAACCAGAGGTGCCAATCAATACCGAGTTAGAAAAATTTGTTTCATACCAAAAAAGTGGAGTGAGTCATGCTGGAAATCTGTGCGAGAGAGACCTGCAAATTTGGTGGAAACTACATACATGTATAGTAGGCTATCCAAATATAATTCCTTGCTAGTGAAACTTAATAACCCAAACTAAATAGACCACTACTGTCTTAAGATAAAATTAAATCAAACATCAAAAGGATATACATGTACTATGCATTATCTTGATGTGATTAATAAAAGGGGATTAAAGAAATAATTTGGCTCTGTTCCATTCAGTATTTCACATCAAATTTGAGATGAGGGCTTAAATTCAACCGCTTTCACCAGGGTGGGATGCCCTGTTGATCTTGGCCTGAATTCCCCTCTCATAGGCCTTGGATATTTATTGTGCCTTTCCTTATTTTATTCATTTTTTGCTGTAAAAGAAAAATAAAACCCAATAGATTAGATAGATAGATAGAGACCTTGCCCTAAAAATTAATCTAAAAGGCCTGCACTCACATGTATGTCACTCACTTCTCCGTTCATCCTGATTTGTCTTTTGACCTCCAACCTGTCCTTAGTCCTTACTCCATTAGATTAGGACATAAAGGTCATGTTGGTCCTGACGCCATTTTGAATCTGCATTGAACTGTTAACAGAAAAATAAAAGAAAGTCAACATCTAGCAAAGGTCACCATTCATAATTGCTGCCTACAGGGTACCTTGTAAGCAGATTAAGATTCGCAACAAATCTTGGGTGGTATTTTTTGGCATATCTTATCTCATTCAACCAATGTATGAATTCACTACTGAATCCAAAATGGCGAACATGAACTGCACTACCATGGGGGTCGCAGTAGTGCAATTCGCGTTCACCATTTGGGATTCGGCAGTGAATTAATACATGTGAGGAATTGCAAACCGGCTTCAAATCACTGATTTTGAAACATTTATAAGAAAGGGCAAGGAGACATTCTGTGTCCGATGGTAAGTTTAGTCACTGTAGAGGGGTATGAAAGTATTTTACTTGCATTGAAATGAAACATTTAAAAGGGGGGTTATAACTTGTACATGTAACTAATCGTTCCTCTTTGGTGTCGAGATACTAAGTAGGCCTATATTTGAAAAGAAAAAACCCCTCCATCCATGATGTATTGTAACCATTAGCGTAACCAGAATTTTTGAAAGGGGGATTTCAAGCTGAATGAAAATTTTACAAGCAAAATGAAAGAATATATAACATAGGTCTTCAAAAATTGGAAGTCGGTTCGTACCAAAACAATTTCTAAAAACTACTAATCTCGCAATACATGTGACACCGGGGGGGGGGGGGGGGAGGGGGGCACTTGACCCAAAAAGTGGTAGGGGTGTGCCGCAGGCGAGAAAAAAAAACGGGGCCTTAGAGCGGGCGTATTGTAGAAAGGAGGGTCCTCGGAACGGGCTTCGGAACTACAAATGTTTGTGAAAACGGGGTCCTTGGAACAGATCGCCAGCGTTTGAGTGGATATGCATCCCTATGGAACGGGCATACTTGCATGATACAGCTAGCCCGGTGGCACGGCCGCCAAGTGCGCTAGTGCAGAGGCGATAGTCGGACAGCTCTCTGCGGTCGCCTGTAGCAGATCAACGCGACCGGAACGGCATAACGAAAAATATGCGAAGCTCTGGAGCGGATTTTTTTCTCTCGATAAGAAGTAAATGCTACACTTTGGAGCGGCTTTCTTTGTTCTTTTTCTCAATAAGACAAAAATGCTATGCCTTGGAACGGAAATTTGAGTGTAAAAATGGGGGTCCCCACCGCGACGCACACCCACTATGCGTTATATACTGAGTGCCCCCCCCCCCAGCCAGGAGGCTTCTAGAGAGTAAAAATCATTTACTAACGTAAGTTTACTCTCAACAAAGTCAGGTATTCCTTCCTATTCATCTGCGTGCACTGCCAAAAACCTGAAACTTTCGCCCACGAGATTTCTACTTTCCTTCTAAAAGATCTTGCCCTAAATCATGTACATGGGATACAACTTCATTTCCAACATTTCTACGCATATGATTTTATTCTTAAACAAGAGTTCATAAAAAAATAGAAAATATTATGACAAGATGGAAGAGACTTGCCCGATGTTTACGCCGCCGTCTTGTTTTCTATTGTTCTTCCCCTACGATACGGATGCTTGCATCGTGTATTGTCACTCCCCCCGGGGAGTGACAATGACCACAAATTTGGATGAATATGCATGACTTAAACTGGAATAACTTTATAATTTCTTGATGAAAATTAGAGTTCTTGGTATCATCTGAAAGTTATTTTTAAGAGCTATCAAATGATACCAAATTTACACTCATAACCTTGTTCTCTGTTACTCCTCCCTGTGTGGAGAAATAAGGTTGGCAATGTTTGGCTTATTTTCTTTTGTTCTTTGGGTCAAATGCCTGATTTTTTACACTGTCAGATTCTATTACAGCTATTCATCATATAATCTGGCTTTTAATTTGATTCTTTAAATTATTTTTTCTTAATCAAAAATATAAATTGAAAAACTATGATTGTTGTGCCATATTTACTTTCCACCAATAGAGGGCGTACACAAAAATATGCCCAAAATTCAAGATTTCGATCGTCCTGGTGAATACAAATATTACCCCAAGTTACTAGGCCCTAATCATGCTAATGAAAAAAATAAATTGAAACTGAATGGAAATTAGTATTGTAGGACTGTTATTTTGACATTTTGTTTCCTTTAATACTTAAAGGTCAAGTCCACCTCTGAAAAATGTTGATTTGAATCAATAGAGAAAAATCAGACAAGCACAATGCTGAAAATTTCATCAAATTCGGATGTAAAATAAGAAAGTTACATATGACATTTCAAAGTTTCGCTTATTTCCAACAAAATAGTTATATGAACGAGCCAGTTACATCCAAATGAGAGAGTCGATGATGTCACTCACTCACTACTTCTTTTGTTTTTTATTGTTTGAATAATACAAAATTTCAATTTTTACGAATTTGACGATTAGGACCTCCTTGCCTGAAGCACAAATTGTTAAAATAATGGAATTCCACGTGTTCAGGGAAGAATGAAACTTCATTTCACATGACAAGAGAAAATAAAAATATTTGATAATTTAAATGAATAAAATACAAAAGAAACAGTGAGTGATGTCATCAACTCTCTCATTTGGATGTAACTGGCTCGTTCATGTAACTATATTGTTGAAAATAAGCGAAACTTTAAAATGCCATAACTTTTTCATTTCACATCCGATTTTGATGAAATTTTCAGTGTTATGCTTGTTGAATTTTTCTCTTTTTATTCAAATCAATTTTTGTTGGGGTGGACTTGTCCTTTAAGTTATTTACAGTTCAAGCTTTGGTATTTAGTTCAGCTTTGTTTACATTCCTGATGCTTCTGTTGTCACCCATTTACATTTAACTTTCAACCTACTTCTCCTGTCATTCCTTTCCTATTCAGATGTGTTCATTCATTACATTCCCACATCTGATTCTTTTGTTCAACATTCTATGTAATATTATGTAATCATCCCAACATCTTATTCATCTCAATCCTCTATATCTTATTGGTTATTTTTATGAATTAGACTTTTCCACTTTCAGATGGCTCCCCCATTCTCTTTTTTTTTCATTGATTAATTTTGTGTAATCTAAATATTTAGTTTAGCTGAGGCAAATTAGCCCAGCAAGCGCAAATAAAGCAGTGCACTACCACTGAGTACCAGACTTCATCAAGTTAAGTTCTATTTTGTTCCTGTGTCTGTTCCTTCTTCTCTCCATTTGCTTCTGTTTGATGTTTGATTGAGCTTATGTTATTCCCTGGACCCTTCTTCAGTTGAACATTTATTTTCCCCCATAAAATGGCCGACAGTCATGACATTGACAGTCACTCCTAGTACCAATGAGGTCCAACATTACATGTATGGACCTCATATGCGACATCAGTGGAAATGCGGGGTTAGAAATCTTTGACTCACAGGATATTTCGATATTATTTGACAAGTACGCGCTCTTTATGTAAGTTTCTTTAAAATTATAATTAAGGATCGTAATTTCTTTGTTCGCAACAACAATAAAATTAAAGATATTAAGGGAAACTTACATTTTGACGACTTTTTCCTGATTTTCTTGGCAGTTGCTCTTCACTTCTGACGCACGATCGCAGCTGAATGTAGATCAAGTGATACGCGTTCTCGTCACCCTGATCGGTTTGTTATTCTTTTCGCCAGACGTTAATAATTATATATTTGATAGTGCTAGTATTCATCGCGAATTTAGGTGAAAGAAATTGAAGTTAAACAGCGCCAGCTTGAATTTTTCGACTAACAACGTTTCAAATTTCGCCACCCACTAGCCAGCAATTATCTTTTTCTTTTACCAAAATACTCTCCCCAAAAAGGAAGATTTAAAGAGAAAGAGAATTATGATGGTAGAGAAAACAAAGTACTTTATTTTCCCGCTTTTACTAGCTGTTTAACGCGAATTTCAATCGAATATCAAATGGGGTTTACATTTTTTTAAAGTCTATTAATAAAAAAATATTCATTGTCTGGATTTTAGCTCCCCGGTTGAACTCCCATGAAATTTCAATGTTTTTCATGATTACCGAAAATGGTTTAAAATGTTCAAGTTTTTTATCGAATAAACAAAGTTTTAGCTCGGTGCGCTGCGCTCGCCTTATTTTATAATGCTGAGATAGCATTTTATGCTGTTAATGAATTCCCACTATGATTTGATTGGTAAGTTCATGAATGATTAATAAGATTAATTAATTCGTGTCTCTTTTTTTATTAAACAATGTCAGCTTGCGCTTTGAGCACGCAATATTTTGATGAGTAAGATTCTTCTCTTGTATATGCAGTATTTCCACAACTCCAATATAGATTTCCCGAAACTTAAGCCCAAATTTGCTCACGTTCATAAATATTTCCTGGAATTTTCAAGTTTGATTTTAAACAAAAATCGGGCAATAATACAGTAATAATAATTTCGGCCTAGGTTGCCCAAATCAAGTTATTTAGCATTATTTTTTGTTCACGTCCTCTTTAAAAAATCATCTATAACAAATGCCAACGCGGAGCGCGAGCGGAAAGTTCTGAGCTACGTAAATGTTACCTGAAATTGATAGTTTCTACGTTTAATTGTTGTTTGGTTGTAATTTTCTGATTTCCCGAAATTTCCTGGAATTTTTTCGTTTCCCGAACCTTTCCTGGAAAAAGCAAAAATTTCATGAACTTGAAATTTTCTGAATTTCGGGAAGAGTGGAAACATTGTGTATGCGAGTGTCATACTACAGAGAGAGGGAGAGAGGGGGTCCCTCAGCTACTTGTCCTCGCCAATTCCCCCAATTTTCGTCTTGCTCATGTTTTTTTTTCACCCTTTTTATTAAAAAATTAGAAAGAATTGGGTGTCAAAAAAACACCAGGGGAAATGAGAAAAAGAGGGAGAGAAACATATTGGGATAAGAAAAATTTGTGTCACATAATTATTACATAAGAAAATATTTGTCATAATTTATGAAACTTTACTTTTTACTTGCATGGTGCCCACCCACTTATATATATGAAATCTTAAATTACTTCACCATGGCATCTCGCACTAAATGTTTTCACCCTGCTATATAACTTTGAACCTGCTGACAGGGATTACTAATTTAAGGTTAAAGGTTGAATGTTTATCAAACATAATTTGGTTGGGGTCTATGTGTTCGTCATTCATGGTGATATACAATAGAATATTCAGAGGTGTCGATCATGGGGGCGGCAGGGGCGATCGCCCTAGCAATATTGGGGGGATATCGTTTTGCCCCCCCCCCCCCCATAATTCAGCATGTGCAAAAATAAAATATGATTGCAATGACACACAAAAATCAGCAAGCATGATAGCGATACATAATCCTGCTCAAAATATCCGCTTATCAGATTGAAATAGAATATATATGAATATATATATATAGGTAAGCAAGTAGGTAGTGATATACTGCAATATCTAATAGTGCTCGACTGTGTAGGACAGGAGTTCTCAAACTACGGCCCGCGGGCCGGATCCGGCCCTTGGAGCTTTTCAATCCGGCCCGTGAGACTTATGATTTCCATAACAATATCCACTGATGCAAGCACATCAGGTTGGGGAGCTGTGCGTCATTCAGATAATTCTTTCTCTCAAGGTTTTTGGTCTTCTGGGTTACAAGATTTGCATATCAATGCTCTTGAATTGCTAGCAATAGAACAAGCACTACATACCTTATGTAGCCAATGTCAGGATATCCATATTCGTATTTTCTCTGACAATAGCACTTCGGTCGCTTATGTTAATAAGATGGGAGGTAATGTACCCTTTTTAAATGACATAGCGTTACGCATTTGGTTTTGGTGCATTAAAAAAGGAATTTGGATTTCCGCCTCTCACGTGGCAGGGAAAGATAATTCATTTGCTGATGTCCTTTCAAGGAGGGACATGAACAAGGAATTAAGCCTACTCCCCTGTATTTTTAATAGCATTATCAATACCACATTTGCCCCTGACATTGCTTTGTTTGCATCATCTGAAAATAAACAACTTCCAAAAAATGCTTCTTGGAAGTACGACCCATTTGCATATATTATTGATGCTTAATTTTCCATTTCATGGGAATTCTTTTCTCCTTACATTTTTCCACCCTTTTGCCTTATCCCTAGAATCCTTCTCAAACTTCGAGCAGACCAAACAAGACTGGCCCTCGTCATAGCCCCGATGTGGAGAGCACAACCCTGGTTCCCTTCTCTTCTCCACATGCTGGTTGCCCCACCCCTTCTTCTCCCAATAAACTGTCTACGTCGCCCCAACAACTATCCAGTAAGTCTGCACCTAGCCGCTTGGATACTCTCGGCAGACAATGGAATGCAGCAGGCATTTCAAAATCAGCTGCCAACTTACTCGCCCGATCTTGGAGACAAGGAACGTCTAAACAATATCAATCTGCATGGAATCAATGGTGTGATTGGTGTTGTAAACAACAAATTGATCCCTGTTTACCATCTATAGTTGATGTAATTAACTTCCTTGCCCATGAACATTCTTCAGGCAAAGCTTATTCCACAATTAATTCTTACAGATCTGCTTTATCTTCTGCCATTCCACCCATTGGGATGCATTCAGTGGGTCAACACCCTTTAGTCGTACGTTTAATGGAAGGGATATTCAATGAAAATCCCCCTAAGCCTAGGTACAGTAGTATGTGGGATGTGTCAATTGTTTTGAACTACATTAAGTCTTTACCCGATAATGAACAATTAACCCTAACACTGTTAAGTAAAAAACTTCTGGCCTTGATGGCCCTTGTTTCCGCCCAGCGGGTTCAGACGTTATTATGTTTAGATATTTCCTCTTCTTCTATATGAAATAATCATGCGGTATTCTACTTGACAGAGTTACAAAGGACAACTTCTACCAAAAACAGTTTGATTAACCAGACTGTTGAATTTAATTCATATCCACATGATAAGAAAGTTTGTGTTATATCGTCCCTGCTAGAGTATGTGAAACGTACTACCCCTTTAAGGATTGAAAATGGTGAACGCAGACTTTTCTTTTGTGTGAAGCACTGCCTTAGCACCTGGAATATGATTAGCCCACAATTTTTCATTGTGCATAATACGGTGAAACATTTTATGGGTGCTACTTTTATGCTTCATGTATATAAAAATGCCTTATGTATATGCTTAAAATTGCATGGGCTGTTACATTTTGTCTTTATAAAGTGAGATAATTATGAATTTTGCGTTGTTCACAAAGTTTACAAAAAATGCGATTTTAAGATAAAGTGTTAAGAGTTTCGATTAGAGTATCCCCCTTAAAGGACAAGTATAAAAGAATAAAGAGAAAAATTCAACAAGCATAACATTTAATATTTCATCAACATCGAATGTAAAATAAGAAAGTTATGGCATTTTAACAGTTCGTTTCATTTCACAAAACAGTTATATGAACATCTCGGTCGGTATGCAAATGAGGAACTGATGACATCACTCACTCACTATTTCTTTTGTATCTAATTTTATGAAAGATGAAATATTTTTGTTTTCTCGACATTGTCATGTGAAATGAAGTTTCATTTATCCCTGAACACGTGAAATTCCATTATTTTAACATTTTGTGGTTCAGGCAAGGAGGTCCTAATCGTAAATTGAAATATTGTATAATTCCAACAATAAAAAAGTACAGAGATAGTGAGAGAGTGACATCATCGACTCTCTCATTTAGCATGTTTATATAACTATTTTGTTAAAAATAAGGGAAACTTTGAAATGTCATAACTTTTTATTTCAAATCCGATATTGATGAAATTTTCAGCATTTTGCCTGACTGACTTTCTCTATTTGATTAAAATCAACATTTTTCTGAGGTGGACTTGACCTTTTAATAATAAAACAATATGGTGTTTCTGAAATAAAAATGTTTTTAATAATTAATTCCAATTTTGTGGATATGCTGTTATTCTATTCACATTTATTTCCTACTTCATATAGGCCCTAACAGATTAATATTAAAGCATATGTAGGTGAATTATATTTTAGAGTACATTGACACGAACACAAATATTTAAATGAACTCTGATGTGGACATAATTATGAAGTAAATATATTTTGTGCTGTGATTTCTCTTTTGAATTTTATATTCATGCGTCATTTGGGTTAATCATTTCTTTATGCACATAATTATTTTGCCTCCCCGCATTTCTTCCAATTTCGTACAATGTGTTGTTACTGTCACAATTTGGATTACCTAGCACGTATAACATCGACACTGGATGAAAAGTCTAAATAAAAATTGTATTTTTGTAAGGGTTCAAATTAGTTTTCAAGAGGATCTTATGTTATGAAATTTTGCCTAATGTACTCATATTAAAAGAGCAATTATTCTTCTCAACCCAATTTAAAGAAAAGGTGTTTTATTTGCATTGAGGAAAAAAAATGTGTGTAATCATGTTGATGCATATTATTTTTTGATCCAAGCAACACTGTGTCGTTCGTTGTTATGTCTGCGATTTTTTTTTCATGTATTTCTAATGTACAAAATACTTTTAAAAATGCTGAGTAATAGTTTAAAGGTCTGTATTATTTTTGCAAATCATTCAAGAGAGCACAATTTGAATTGAAAACTTTGTTTTCATAAATAAAATTGGATTAAAAATAGTGAATTGCAGAAAAGCATTGTTGCTCGAACGCAAGCCATAACAGCAGACCACTGCAACGAAAGAAGCACATGAAATTGACTAACGTGTTTTTATTGTTTGTATTAAGTTGATTGATTACAATGATGATGATGGTGGTTATGATGATGATGGTGGCGGGATAATGATGATGATGATAATGATGGTTGTAATGGCCATGATGATGATAATGACGTTGATGATGATGATGATGATGACTAGATGTTGTTTTGTTATTTTGTCTTTTAATAAAATAAGTAGTGCAAATTTGAATTCATTAAAACTTTATTATGAAAATAGCATAAACAATGGTAATAAGAAATTGGTATGCATTAAGGAAAATCCATTCCTGACCAAAAGAAAATAAAAAAAAGTGATAATTGAGTGATGACGTTGGCCTATATATGCGAGCACTTTTCCTTCAAATCGGAAACAATGTTAAAAAAATTAAGTAAATGTCATTTCCTATAAATACATGCTAATGACATTCATTGTACCTTCAATATATCAATAGAACTTCATATCCGTTCCAAAAAGAAAAAGGTGAGTCATTAGAGATCATTAAAATTGGAAAATATAGAGCATTAGCTCGTTTATGACGACAGAAATCAAGCATACAAAATTTATTAACTCTAATTTTGTTCAAATAAAACCTCTGATTTTTTAATGATTTTTCTTATTAAAAAAAAATTATCAGGGTAAAAAATCCCCTTTCACTTGCAAAACAGTTTCAGTGTGTAACGGTAATTTAAATCATTCACCTGATAACCAGAACTATCAAATAAACAAGATAAGCATCATTAATTCATGCGAGCGCGCAGCGCATGCTGCAACATTTAATATATTGTTGTGAAGCGTAAAATAGAATGAATATCATTTAAAATATATATCACAGATAAAATTATACCAGCTCGACGCGCGAGCTAAAAAATTACGTTTTCCGACTTTTTTTTATATCAATAACAAAATGGATATGAAATTAACCGACTTATGCGAGCATACAATTTAGACAGGGTCTATCCTATAACCTTTATAATATACAATGTCTTAAGTCATATAAAGAGAAACGCAGATTCTAAGTATTTTTTTATAAACAGGATAACTACATAGACAATTTATTAATTGAAAATTTGGGATTCTTTTCCTAAAATGAATATAAAAGACAATAAAGAACACAATTTATTTTCGGACGAAGCCAACAAAATTAGGGGACCACCAAAAATTTTGTACAAGCAAAAGAAGGCTTTACAGGGGGTTGGGACCGATAATTTTTGACAAGCAACAACAAAATGTTATCAACAAAAAAATTAGCGCGATCGTCCCCAATCAAATTTAGGGGGCAGGTCCCCCGCCCCACCCCCACCCCCGCTGGTTTTAGAGCGTCAGAGTGCGACTTACCTTCAACCGCTATCACTATCGGTAACATGAAGCAATTGGAACATTTTCCGATTCCATCAGCTTGTCATTTTTTGCAAACAGTCCAACAAACCCCGCTCTTGTAAAACAGGCAGACATTAATTTGCTGAAACGGACAACATCTCAAACTCAGTATTTCTTTTACACGGATACATACAATCTCACCAACCCCAATACTTTTCTCACTATTTTCTCCTCCCTTAAATTTTCTATTAATTTTTTATTTGCTTGCTCTCTTTTTACTCTCTTTTCTTCTTTCTCTACCTCCTTTCTGTCCTATTTTCTCTTCGATTTTTTTCTCGTCTCATCGCTTTTCCTAATCCCCAGCCCCCGACGGCCGCGCAAATTAACCGACAAAATCCAGAATAGTGGGAGAAAAAGGGCGAAAGGGCAGAAAACTCTGCCCAAAGGGGGGCCAGGGGCTAGAAAAAGGTTTATCACCCCATAGTCAGATCGTCTGGTGCAAATTACATGTTTCATTCAAATTTAGATTTATGTATTTCTTTCAATAATAAAATACCAAAAATAGTAGGGGATATTTGATATTGTACCCCCTACAATTTTTATAAAGAGACGCATCTCCTTGGGCATTTAGGCCATGGAGGGGGGATTCAGTGGCGAACCGTGACCCGGAAGAGAGAAAGCATGGGGGGGGCACAGCATTTCACAGACATTGCTGTCCCCCCCCCAACGCTTTGTCTCGTCCGGGTCACGGTCCGCTACGGGGGGATTACTTGTACCTCCCTTCATTTTAGTGACGGCCGTGATTCTAGGTCGGAATCATAATTATTTTGGAAGAGTGTAATATACTCATAGAGATGTATACGCTCAATCTCATACCTGACGTAGACGGCGCTATTCAACAAATGCACAATCTCCAATATAAAAAATAGAACAGAAAGAACGCCTTGAACACAGGCCATAATGCCTAACGATTTCTCTGCGGCATTAACAACTATCGTAAAGGGCGCTCCATTTATAAATAAAGATGGATGACTAGCCTGTCTATGGCGACAGAATTTACCGCTACTATTTGCCAAGAATTGTGAGAAGTGGTCTGGAAATGCAACAAAACAAGAACCGGTGAGTACCGATTAAACATTATTATACTATTCATACCTATCTCTGAAATGTGTACCATTAAAAAAAAATCGCAAAAATCACTTAGTTCTAAGCTAGGGCGGACCTAGACAGCTGGCAGCCGTCTGTTTCGAGGAGTTTTTTAACATTTTTTTTTTTTTCTCCTCGTACACAGACGGCTCGCTATCGTGCAGCCACCATTAGGGGACTTGCAATGCAAAATCCCCCCGTCGGGGCTTTTCAATTTTTGTCTTTAATGAATAAAAATTTCAAAAATTATAGTGACCAGAGTGCAAATTTATATTCCCTCTTGGCATCAATTGCCAAAAAACGGAGAAAAATAAAGTTAAAAGGAACAAAAACAGTGACTTACCTCGGCTGTCGCGCAAATTCACTTCCCCGTTTTATCCGATCTTAAGTACATAAACATATGGCCATTGAGTCCCCTGTACAGATCGCGCTAGAACTTCGGTCTCTGTATTTGGTGAGTGAAGCCAACGAAGTTCAGCTGAACAACCAACAAAACAGAGACCGAAGCTTTTGGTCTAGGGCGGCCCAAACGCGCGTGAGTGGAGTCTCAGTTTTTTAACACGGGTAAGTATTGGGGGTCGCCTAGAGTGATGACAGTGACAGTATTTTTGGTCACAAAACTCAAAAGTGATATTTTAATAATTTCTTAAATTGTGTGCTGTGTACAGCATTGGCATACCATGGTCCTACCTGTAGATTCCCCACAGGCAAGATGGTAATGAACCCTAGCCTAGGGTGCCAAATTTGATATTTGACGATTTTCATTTGTTACATACGGTACCGGTAGGCCTACCTAAATTCAAGCATGTGGGACCAGCGAGTGAGCTGAGGCATGAGGCCGAGTAGACAGGAATAACCGTCGTTTCTGGGGATTTATTCAACAATTTCTGACATTTTACTATTGCCTTGGTGAGTGAGCCAACGCAGTTCAGCGGAACAACCAAAATACAGAGACTGAAGCTTTTGGTCTAGAGGCCGAGCCGCTAGCCGGGCCCGGAGGTCAACGATTTCTAAAAATAAATTAGATCTACGTTAGCCTACTTTGAATATGAGATGAAAACGTAATAACTATTCAAAGGAAATTAAATATTCAAATCATTCCAATTACAATCGTCATCAGTCAAAACCACACACTGACCAGAATAGCAGAATTTTTTTTAGATTACTCACCGAACACATTCACTACCACCTCCTCGTCCCTAAAGCCATACGTAGTCTTGTACAATTCGTGCCATGGTCACAAAAATGTTTTCGCGTTGTGAGGGATATGTGAACTTGAATAGGGGCCAAACCATACTAGTTATGAATTTCACATTGAAATAGTTGAGTATATAAGTATTAAACTTTACAAATTTTTGAACTATAGGCGTAGCGTTTCAACCCCGTTTCAAGATCTCATCTCTGTAGTTTGAAATCAGGCCAAAAACATTAAAACACTGAAAATTTCATACATTGGACAAGGTTATGAAACTACATTGCTTTTTTTTTGCAGTTTTGCATTACTTTCCCAATTCAATTTATTTTATTTCATTTTCAACTTTGCTGAAGAAACAGTTAAGGCCTATATGTATGTCTCCGTGAGAATGCAAAGATCAAATTTATATTTTTTTCTCTTTTATTTATATGAAATTATATCAATTACTTTAAGTTGTCCTCTAATGAAAATGACTACCAATTTCATGCCAAAAGAATCATTGTTGCAACTTAATTTGTTGCAATTAGGGAGACATACATTAACGATTTCATGTACTAAGTAAAAAGAAAGTGGGGACATTATACGGATGACTTGCATAATATGATTGTTTTCATAACGATTCTCAGGATTATAATTTTCTTACCTTTCATCCGACTTTGCTGAAAATTTGTGTTTGATTACAGATTACAGAGAGTATCCATTGATTGATTGATTTTTTTACACTGACACATTTCTCTAGTATTAGGTTTTATCACATCCATGCATTCACATACGGTGCACATGACTGTGTTAAAATATTTTTAATATTGTTTGAATATATACTGATTTATATTTAAACCGAAGAAGAAGAAGAAAGTTATGACATTCTAAAAAGTTTTGATTAATATCACAAAATAGTTATACGCACATTCTAGTCAGTATGGAAATGAGGGCACTTATATGACATCACTCACTATAGTTTTTGTATTTTAAAATATGAAATATTCTTATTTTCTCCTCAGTGTCGTCCTGTGGAACATTATTCCTTCCTGAATGGTACCAGAGTAATAACATGTTATGCATTCTCGGTGCGGGGGGGGGGGGGTTGTGGGGCAGGTGCCCCCTAAAAAAAATTGGCCGAGCAAAAAAAAAAGGTGTGTGGGGAGAAAGAAAAAAGGGCCTGGAAAGATAGAAGAAAAAAGAGGAGGAAAAATAAGAGGAGGAAGACGAGTGAATAAAATCAGGTTAGGGGAAGATCTTTAAAAAATATGTCATGTCTAAAATTTTCTTGCTCAATATAGGCTGATATGGAGCTTAAGATATCAAGTATTGAAGTCAATATACAGAATATATTTTAGCTCGGATATCGAGTTATTTTTTTATTTTTTTTTATTTACAAATTGATATTTTCAAGTGCTTTGTAAAATGTCCATTTTATTGTAAAAATATTAACATTTTCAGATCTCCATGTGTAAAAAAATAATACAGAATGTCCAGATTCTATGTCTTAATCTAAAACACAAACATGTTGCCCAGAATGTTTATTTTTCAGGACAAAATGCATGAAAGTTAAAAAAAAATTAGCTCACGCTCCGCACTCGCACACTAATCTACGGCTTATATGGGATTATTTCATATTTGTTGTTGTTTTACTATAGCAATAAAGCTAAGAAGTGACTGTGAGTACTACCCCTTCAGTCTCAGACAAAGAAAAATCAACTTTAAGTGGTCGATTAGCCCCACCACTATTCAAGAAAACTGGATCCGTCCCTTTGACACATACACACAGAGAAGAAATTGTTGCCCCCCCCCCATTAAAAAGTAATTAGGACCCCGGCCCAGTGCCCCCCCCCCCCGCGAAAAAAAAATCTGAGCTAGTACACCACTGATTTTATAATGTTAATTGTTAAATTGGTAAAAATTGAAATATTGTATAATTCATACAATAAAAAGCAAAAGAAATGCCGGTAATGAGTGATGGACATCGACTCTCTCATTTGCATGTCTATTGTTTTGTGAAAAAATATGCAAAACATTGAAATGTCATAACTTACTTATAAATTTTACAGCCAATTTCGATCAAATTTTCAGCACTATGCTTGTTTGATTTTTCTATATTGATTCAAATCAACATTTTTCTGGGGTGGACTTGACCTTAATGTGAAAATATTGTGGATTCTGAGTATTGTTTTATTAAGAACAAAAAAAATCGTTCGCATTCAACAAAGACTATCTATGAGTAATCCATTTTGGTAAACAAGAATATTTCGCACGCATCATATCATGACACGGTACTGATAGTTTGTTCACTCTCTATCTCATTAAAGTCAGATTGCATCGGTACAGAGCACTGAGGCTAACCTAAGAGGCGAAGACTGAACTGTGCACTCAAATTTCACGACTGATTTCGCCCTGATTTCAAACTTAGGTACGGGTAATATTTCTTTTAATACATGTATTAATAAAAAACTTGTAATGCGAGGTTAACTGTCTGTCTGGGCCGGGACCCCATTTTGAGACTGCACCTCGCATCACAAGTCATCTTCACTGCAACCACCGGCCACCTGTCCCTGGGGCCTGTTGCATGACGAGATGAGCGATACGTAGGAACGTCCTAGAACCATTCTTCCGAGATAGGAAGATTGGCGACAAATCAGCGCTTTCCGTTTCACGAAGGCAATTTTGTCTTCCAAGTCCACGACATCGTTTTATATCGATAGTATCGGAAAAATATTTAGTCTTCATCGTCACCTGAACTTTTTATTTCGGAATGACGAGTTTTCTTAAAATCACTTATTTTAATAAAATGAGATCAAATGATGTTTTATTTATTACTGATTGTAGAATTGATGTATGGAGCTTACTTTATGAGGTAAAAAGAGAAAAATCTTAAAAGATTCACAAACATAACTGAATAAAATCGAAATTTTCATTATTTCCCTTATTTAGAACACGATGTCCTTTTAAAGACACCTTTCATTGATATTTCAACGAAAGAGACCCTTGCCCGATATAAAAATTGATTTAACTTAGTAATTTAGACATTTTAGTAGTTCAATATTCTTTATTTTATAGAATACTTATATATGATGACAATTTTGCAAATTATGCGTTAATATGTTATTTGTTGAGGTAAAAATAGGGTTTGAATGGTGTAAACAAAATCAACAGTGTCTGATTGAATGAGACTAAAAAGGAAGATATGAGAGGCTGCGTGTGAAATATGTAATTTATTTATTTTATTTGTTAGATATAACGCAAGAAATACAAATGTGAGTGTTTAGAGTATAAACATACCTCAGTTGCATGATGAGTATCCGAATACAAGGAAAATATGAAAATTGCTGCAAACATGCATGGCCAAGTGAATAAAGTAGCTATGCAATAATAATTAAAGCATAGAAAAAGCTGTGTAATCCGCAATGGAAAAAATACCGTTAACCGGAAATATTGCAAAAAATAAAACGATCATAAACGTTGGTCATATTTAAAGTTGATCACTGAATTAATGGAAATTTATATAAGAATATAAGGTTTAAGAATATACAAAATATATATGACTAACGTGATTCTTTTAGGGCCTACCCTGCGATTTGAAATGCGCCTCTTCGTATGGACTTTTCATAATCTTTTCTTTTTGAACTTATCTTCATTTATATGATTGTGATGGATTCGTAAGCTATGGGCCTAATCTGTATCTTAAATTCAATTAGCTATTTCTGCAGATCTTTGTTTTGTTACATCTCAAGTTATCCCAAATCCATTCAAGAATTAATTTTCATTGATTATAATCAAGCTCATCAAAAATAATGATTATAATGAAAATGAATAAAATAAATGATTTAGCATGTTTAACATCTTAGTTTTGTGTCTTTTTTTCGCTGAACGTTATTAACACGTTTTTTCCCACATCAATTACTTTTTAAGAAATTTGTTTTCATGTTGTTTAATTATCTATATTGAGAAAGCATAAGGAGTCAGAGAGGGAGTGCAGCCCATTTCATAGTTCAAGTTTATTTATTTTTTAATGGAAAAGGGGTGGGGATAGGACGTATAGGGAGAATAAAAGAAAACATATTTTGAAAATATTTGGGCTTACATTACCCTCAGTGAAGTTAAAATGACTTCCGTTATGGTCGTCTGAAAAGTGATGACAACTATCCCCCATGTAAAAAAAATAACTTGGCGCCATCCCAGATAAAACGCATCAACCCCCTAAAAAATATGTTTAAAGGTGATATGTCAGTGTGGCTTGCCGTAACCGCATTTTCTCTCATTGCCGACAGTGGCGGGCGGTGTGCAAAGAAGATCATGCCTACGTAGGACATGTCTGGAGGTGTCTTTCCAAGGACCATTCTTCGTATCGCCCAAATCGGCTTTGTGAAACAGTTGAGCGATATCTCGTTCTTACGTAGAACGGTTCTACGAAAGACCATTTCATGCAACAGGCCCCTGGTCTGCTTGGGGCGACGCGGCCCGGGCCTGGCAGGGCAGTAGATAAGTATGGTGTGTGACAAAAAAAAAAAGAAAATCATAAAATATCAATAAATTTGGTGTAATTTGAAAGCTTTTAAAAAGACCTTTCAAGTGATACCAAGAATTCTAATTTTGGCCATTTCGTGGAATTTGTCACCAGTCCATTCACTGCCGTTTATTTTGTCAACGGCGGTGACTTCTTTCCACTCCCATTGACTTTGTATACAACGAGCGCACACACACAAGAAGAGAGGTGACAAATTTCATGATAAGGCCCTAATTTTCATCGAGGAATGATAGAGTAATTTCAGTTTAAGTCGCGCATATTCATCCAAATTTGTGGCCATTGTTTGTCTTTAATTAGTGTAAGTCAATGCCATGGAATACACATCCAATTTTGTGACCATGTTGGACCCAAATCTTCAACACTAACAGGCTCTAACTTCTTTATTTTTGAGCCCTTTGAAGTAATTTAGGTATCACGATGGAAAGGTGAAATAAAGCTCAATTGATGTGTAATCATGTCACTTTCCAATTTTTTCTTAATGTGTAGACTATCATGATTTCTTCTGATTAATTACGCAAATTACACAAAATAATAATTACTTGCCTCTTTTATTGCCAAATGAAGGTGATCACGATAGATGATTTATATAATTTAGTTGGCATCAAAACAGCATCATGTAGATTAATTATTTTTTTAATGCATTTGTTTAAAGTATTGTTTTTGTAATTTATAATGTACTTCTTTGTTGTTCTGTCATTTAAATTTCAAACTTTTTTTCAAGTATAGTATTGTGTACATGTATGTACAGGTTCCTTTTTTTTGCAGTTATGATAATTATCATTCCTTTTGTACTTTGTATGGTATAATTACAAGTGTGCTATTTTTTGATGTATGGTATTTGATTGCTTCACCAATTCCTCATGCATTTCATTGCTTCAACAATTTGTTTCTTTCAAAACAAAACCCAAAAAACAACCAGAAAAAAGACAGTTATCAGATTCAAAGCTCTAAACAATAACAAAAACAGACATCAAAGCTACAAACAAACACTCAAAACGAGAAACAAAAGTAACAAAAAATTGTACAAATCCCATCCCAATTTTCCAGTTATAAACACAACCCCCCACATGCACCCCTCACGAAAAAAAAGAAATATTTTTTTTTTAAATTAATGTTATGAAATAGAAAAAAGTATAATAAATACATGACTTAGACCCATGTAGAAATGAAATATTCTTTCCTCTTGTGTCTTTATGTATTTTCTTACAATAGTGAAAAAACTAAACAACATTATGATATTCCCTTTTCAAAAGCAAATCCAGTCTCCAGATAATGAAACATGATTGAAAAGTTATATTGTTTTCTATAAAAGAAAAAAAAAACACCATAGATTTTGCATTTTAATTAAATAAGTCAACATTGATATTCCACTTTCAAAAGCAAATCCAGTTTCCAAATAATGAAACATGATTGAACAATCAACTACCTTGACTCACACAACCTTGGGAGGAAAAAATATTTTTGTGACAAAGTGTATGTATTAAAATCACTATGAGAATAATAATCTTCAGTATGACAGAAATTTTCAGAAAAGGGCACAATATTATCAAGTAACAAACAATTCAAGATCCAGTTCAATCCAGCATGAACGACTCACTATCGACCACTCCCATCACCCAGCCCACTGCATCGGACAGCTCGACTGCCGAGAGACTGGTGCACAGTGGGCTGGGCGAAACAAAAGTGCACCAAATGTCATTTTGGGCAATCTCAGATTTTAAATTTTTGTCATGCCCAGCTAAAAACCAACACTTTGAAAAATACTTAGCAAGATATTTCATTCTGGAATGTGCATAAAGGTTGTTTCATTTCGTACCTCATATAAAATGTGACATTTTGTGAAATGCTGCTTATATATGACAACCTAGTTGAAAAACAGGCCATTTCACAGGATGTTTTTCATGTAGGAATTTGAAATGGCTCCCACATTAAATCCTGATATATAATTCTTTTTTGGTGTGAAATGGTTCAAAGTAGAAAAAAGACACCTTTACATGTAGGTGGTTATAGGATGATAATTCCTCGAAATGGGCTGATAATCAATTTGTTTACATTTACATTAGAAACGTTTGGATTTCCGTCTAAATTCTATCAGCATCATTTTTCCCGATGTCTTTAGAAGCTTTAAGTTGATACCAAATTTAGCTGCCCATTTTTGCACATTTTTATTTTAAAGCCGATTTTACTTGACACATCACCCCCCAAAACGGTCATTTTTTATACCGCGCAGTCATCGCAGCGCACCGTATTGGGTGTACATTGCAGTTCTTTTTTGCATGGCGAGGACGATTCCCTTCAGTTCCATGAAAATGACATGAATTCTGGGCATAATGTAAACAAAATGAAGATTGGTAGCAAATATAACACATGGATTTTTCTGACTATACACCCATATATATTCATCAGTTTATATTGACTTATTAAACCTTTTACTTCTCTAACCTCCCCCTCCCCTCAAAAAAGGCAAAATGAATAAGGGTCTCCTCCCTTGGGCTTCCCCTCCCCGAATCTCATGCAGCCATGCAGTTTTATTGATTTGTATTGAGGTCAGTGCAAGCAATGCTTGTTCATATCTGTCAGATTTCGATTTTCTTCATAATTTGTTTAATCATTCTCTTTGCTAATTTCTTTTTTAAGCTGTCAACAAAAAAAATAAACTCCAGCTTCTAAACTGAAACTGAACTATTTGTAAATTGGAAAAAGACAGTTTTAGTGTCTATGCAACATTGATCAGAACTCTCAAATTTTACTCGTATTCGTATTTGTTGTTTTCAGACTCCTATTAACAGTTGGATAAATTCTATCTCTAATTCATGCATGCAATTTGTCAAATATCATATGTTTTGGTATAAATGATAAAAAATGTTTCGTTAAACTATATTTCAATGAAGTTTGGAATCGTAAAAGACCATGTAATTATCATCCTTTTACAAAGAAAACCGTTATGGTTTACTTTCATAAACTATTAAAATTGGATATCCCGGGGGGTACCCATCTCGACGTCCACAAGTGATTTTTTTAGTCATGAAATTAATTATTCATAATCTAATTTTCTCTGCAATTGAATGCTCCAGTCTTCATGGTCTAAGTATGCATGATGCATAATTCACCGGTGCTATTATTTTGAAAAGATTTATTTCCCGATTCATCACAATAATTGCAATTTTGTCATAATTTTTCTCTTTGAAAATTATACTATTTTGTGACTAAGGCTAGGTCTCGTGTGCTCTTTTTACCGATAGTATCGATATCAAGGTATTCTAGTTAGGAAGCCTTTCGAGAAATAGGTTTAGTAAAGATTGGAACTAACTCCGTGGTTGGTGGATAAAGATATGACTAACTTGTCCATGTGTTGAGAAATGGGCCCCAGATGCTGGACATAGAGGAACAGAAGATCCTGCATCCAGAACTTAACTTTTTTAGTTATGTAACCTTATGTTCTGTGTATGTAAAACTATATCGCTATATCCGCTGTTCCGGAGAAGTTTCTCACGATTTTCTGAGTTTTTTTGTCCTTGTCCTACACAGAGGGATGATATCTATTGGGCTCGTAAAGGAGGTTCCATCGACACTTAACTACAGCGTCTATAGAGAAAATGGTGTACTACTGCACCCTCCTTGATAACTCCCAAATTCTACCTTTTTATGGGCAGAAAGGGGCACAGTAATGAAGAGCAAATAATGTTAAATACAATAAGCCAGGGCTTGATATTAACTTTTCTTCCGTGGGGGCTGGCTGGGCGCTCAGGCTCAGATTTCATTATTTCAAAATTTTGAGCAAGTTCAGTTTTAGGCGCACGGAAGAAGAAATTACACATTGAAAGCCTACTTTGAACACCCTAAAAAGTCCCGATGATCATGCACAAACAATAAACCTTGCTTATGTGGACATTTTGTTGTTGTAGGCAATAATTCAAATCAATTTTAAAGTCCCGATGTGAATCATGAGTCAATCCGAACGAATGATTCTTGGTGAAGTCACAGACACCCATGTACACCACCATTGGCGGCGGAAGCCAAAAATTTTAGGAGGGGACAACCAAAAAAATTTTGACAAGCAAAAAAAAAAAAAAAGGTTCTCAACCCAAAAATTTTAGGGGGGACGTAGGAAAATAAATTGACAAGCCAAAAAAAAAAAGGTCATCGACAACAAATTTAGGGGGGGGGACACGTCCGCCCCCCCCCCCCCGCTTCCGCCACCTATGTACACCACTGCATGCTGTGCCCGGGCCGTGCCCCGCATACTCGATCTCAGCACCTCCCGAAACAAGAGATAACTTGCCGGAGATGTAGTTGCGTCCAAAATGAGCTCTAAATTGATGGGAATGAATATTATACCCCCTATACTTAATTTTCTCTGGATTGTCATTTAAATTGTTATTCTATGCTGATATTATGATTGTGAGGAAAGTTTGTGGAATATGAGTTATGGCAATGTTCGAGAATTAATCCTCACAAGTGACATGCTAATAACGCAAGTGCAATAGTTCGATCGAAATGAATGTGAATGTCTCAATTTATGTTAAATTATGTTAAATTATTACAATTTAATAAATTTCTATGGCCATACTAAATATATTCGTAATGTCAGCAAAGTTATTTTATTATTTTTCTTTTTGATCCTGAGCTAGCTCCATAAAGAAGCAAAATGCGCATGCGCGACTGATGAATTCAAAGAGCTTTAAGAGTTACCGAGAATGAGTTAGGAACAAACGGAAGCACAAATGAGATGGAAATAAATGTACTCTGCTTGGTCATGTAAAATGGTATTCTATCTTGATATTACGATCGTGAGAAAAGTTTCTGCAAATTAATATTCGAGAATCAATCCTGACATATTTTTTAGAGACAAGTGCAGCTCATTATTCGTTCACGAATTTTTGATGTCCGTCAATAAAATGGATACTATATGCAATTAAATGCTTCACATCAAGCTCTTAATGATTATTATATGCAAATGATTAAGAAAAATTCAGATTCACAATCTCTAAATCAAGAAATTTATCAATCTTTCTGCATGCAAATTTATGTCCAAACCTCCTGACATAGTATGACGTATTATATTTCAGGCTCTTAAGAAGCACAAAAAAACCCCATTTTTTAAACCTGCATATTTGACTTTTTCTTATCAAAGCAAACTAAGTATACATGTACATGGAAAAGACATCGTTGTACTTTGGACATGCTTTTAGAGGCGAAATCAGGATCTCCGGCTGGCTTCGCATCGTAACTTTAATTGAACAGGTCAGCGAGGTCAAATTGGGCGCGCCTTTCTTTTGAAAGTTTTTTTTCAGAGTGTTGTTATTACGTAGAGATAACATGGAGCAATGCGACTGTATTTGCCCGCGGATTTCATCTCACCAGACGCATGTACCAAATGACGTCATTTAAACACGTTTATGATCGTGGTTCTGTTTATACTTCCCCAGAAAGCCTGATTCTGGTCAAACGACGTTTACAAATGCACCTATTTGTGAGTTTACGATCGGCGTTTTGAAACAGTGTTTAAATGAAAGTAAGAATGGACGCAACCGTGTTTTGGACTAATCACGTTTGGAAATGCTAATTCTGGCTTGAAAAGTGGAAGCATAAACACAGCCTTACTCATTTCTTTATTTCTGCATCATGTATGTGGGCAATTCCACAGGTTGGTGGACATGAGCTTAAATATTCAAATTCAATATTTTCTTGAATTTTTTAATACTTTAAGTCCTTCATGCATGATAGTTTCAGGAACATTAAATAAAAAGTTTATTTTCATATGTATACTTTGGAAAAAAATGGTCAAAAATTGTGTCAAAATAGTGAAAAATGAAATATGCCTTATTACCATTTTGTTATTGCAACAACATACCACTTTATATATTTCTGAAATTTAGAAGAGTCAAATTACTTAAAATACACAACAGCTTTTCAAGTAAATTTGTTGTACTCATTCAAAAATGAATATTGCAACCTGCTCATTTGATGTAACATGAGTAACCGGAAAAACTGACTTTGTTTTGTGAGAGAAAAATTCTTCACAGTTAATTGGTGGGATTTTAAATTCTCTTCCTTCAAACAATCTTTGACTCAGTGATGACTATCAAAATCATTAAAAAGTGCAATTTTTTTATAAAAATGATGAAGAAAAACTGTAATGTGAGTAACTTTGTAACGTGAGTAATCATCATGTAATGTGAGTAACCAGTAAAAATTATGCATTTAGGTAACATTTTCTGTGGGATGTCACGTTTTAACTCTCATGGTGAGTTGTGAAGTTATTTTTGATTAATTAAAAGCAAAATGAGGGTACACCTCTTTGATGTGACTCTTTGTTACTCAAAATATCAGTGGTCATAGAATCACACAAAAAATTGAATATTAGTAGAAGTATTCACGATGCGAGAGTGCATTAGTAAGACTTGGTTTCGATTATTGTTTTCGAACGACACATTGAATGCCCTTTACCTGTAACTCTATCTAGGCTGGAGTATTTTGGGAGTTAATATGGCCGGGGGGGGGGAGTGGGGATGGGTGAGGCCTCGCAGGCCCCCCTTGAGATCTCGGCCATTGGCTGCACGATCATGCCAAAAATTTGCACGCAGGTTGTCTTGGACATAATCTACAATACTATACAGTAATTTATATTTCATACAAATTGGTATTAAGTGATTATGCTAATTTATGCATAATTAGTAAGCAAAATCATACTTTTCCCTCTTACTCCCTAATAAAGCTCCAATTGTTCCAATTTTCGGTATAAAATCTCTTTTTGATGTTCCTAGCAATGAATTTGACACACATGGACAAAATGTAACCATATTATCTGCACCCCAAGAAAAAAACATGTTTTCTTTATTTTTTTAAATTATGTACAAAGTTTGTCTCCCTACTATACTTCTTTGAAATGGATATAAATATAATCAACTTTCATGAGGAGACTTCACTGAAATTTATGCATGTCCAAATCATGTAACGTGAGTAACCGACACATTCCAAAGATTTGCCAGGAGCGTAATAAAATTTCCCAAGTTTTGTTTTTATACAAAATTGCAAAGGATAGTCAGAATGTGTACTTTGTTGTGATAAGGAGATGTTTAGTTCCTATCAATATAATGGAATTACAGCTCCAAGTATGAGTCAAGGTGTTTCCAAATGTAACGTGAGTAAGCGTGGAATAGCCCATTTTTATTTCTGCATCAAATGTATGTTCATGGGGACGATGGGGTCAAGTGATATGAGGTCATGTCTAATTTTCCATCCTTTTTAAAGTTTTTGTTCAACTCGCACTCCTTCTCATTAATTTCTGCATGAATTGTGTCTACACTTGGTACAATTGATCCTTGGGTAATTACCACATTTGTGTTCATGATGATGATGAGGTTAAAGGTCATCTAAGGGTCAAAGATCGTATTGCATATTTTATTGATCACGAAATCAGGTGAGATTCATGGCTCGTGAGCCACCTTGTTATAGATGAGCACCTCCTCCACATGTCGTGTGTTATGAATGAAAAAAATCATTTTCTATTAGACAAACTAAAAGAAATTTCATTTGTGGGGTGGATATATCATCAGACAGACTCATAATTTCCTAATTTTCTCTAAGAAAAACATGTATGATATTCCATTATATGCATTGTAGGGGCTCATATATGGTGCATTGACTTCACTAATTAAAAAAAATAGTAATTAATTACTCCTACTCTTTGATGGATTTTCAACAAACCTTCAATATTTTCTCTAATTCATCTACCTTTCTTAAGACCAAGTTAATTTGCCCTTTAAGGTTAATAGTTTACTTTACTGGTACTAAAAAAAACTGTATATGGATTAAGTACATGTACCAGTATTTTTTTATTTGTTTTTTTTTTTTCGGGGGGTTGTTTATGAAATGGATCATTGCAGCATGACATACATGTAATGGTTACGAGTGATCTACTTCCTCTCTGGATGTTACATAAGCAGCTAGATAACTTTATCAGTGTATAAATGTTTCCTTTTCGTCTGTGTCAAAAAGGCATGCCCTGAATGATACCATCAGTGATCATGCATACAAGTGTTATTTATGTATTTGGATTTTTTCATGTAATAAGGGCGTCACAATGCAAGTGTCATATAGTAATTTCTAACTGTCTTGTCTATATTAAACCATTTTGCATTATCTTGATGTGAGAGTTCTGATTTGAATACTGAAATGTATTGAATTTGAAATTGAATTACATGTATGAGAGCGCCTGAAGAGCAATCCTAATGTACATGTATACAGTGGACATTTTTACTCTTCTATATTCAAAATTTAACTTAACCCCTTTATGTATTTCCATTCCCTTGAGCATTTTACAAAATATTCAGAATACAACAAGTAAATAAAAATCTGGGGCGTTGAGATATGGAAATTATATTATAAAAAAATGGGACTGCTCAGAATAATCTTGATTTCAGAGTTATGACCCAAGTAGCAACCATCTTTTTCCTAGAAAGAGTTGTTGACGGGTATAAGGAGACTGTTTTCAGACAAAATGAGGAAAGTTAATCTAAGGCCGTGTTTATGCTTCCACTTTTCAGGCCAGAATCAGCGTTTCCAAACGTGATTAGTCCAAAGCACGGTTGCGTCCATGCTTACTTTCATTTAAACGCTGTTTCAAAACGCCGATCGTAAACTCACAAAAAGGTGCGTTTGTAAACGTCGTTTGACCAGAATCAGGCTTTCTGGGGAAGTATAAACAGAACCACGATCGTAAACCTGTTTGAATGACGTCATTTGGTACATGCTTCCGGTGAGATGAAAATCCGCGGGCATATACAGTCTTATTGCTCCATGTTATCTCCACGTACATGTAATAACAACAATCAGAAAAAAAAAACTTTCGAAAAAAGGCGCGCCCAATTTGACCTCGCTTTACGATGCGAAGCCAGCTGGAGATCATGATTTGCTCTAAAAAGTTAAGCATAAACAGCACTCCCAGAACCACGTTTACGATCGGCGTTTTGAATCGACGTTTGAAATCGCTGATTCTGTCCTCGCAATGGAAGCATAAACACACCCTTATTCTGAACTGTCCTCAAAATCTTTAAATTTTGAGATAGCAAGGTTTTAACAGCCTCCTGACAAAATATAGAAAGATTGAAGGTGTATCCTCCTTTATAATAAAAGATTCTTGACTGTTGACTAACACTCTCAATGCTAATTTTACCTTTGACACAAACAAGAGTTCCCATCTTTACTAATCTTTTCACATTGCATTGTCTTAACCCCCATATTATCTTGTTTTGGGTCTCGGGCTGTTTTTCTTAGCCCCATACTATTTTCTTAGCCGGGTTGAGGATTTTTATCGTGTTTCACACAGTAAATGCTTTAACCTCGGACTGTCACATACCTCATGAATATTAATGTTTTTACCAATTTTCTCAGATCCAATTGATTACCACTGTTTTACTGCATTAATTTTCATAGATTGATTGACTGAAATATGGCTAATGATAAGTAATACATTTGTGAATTATGATTTTCATGTTTTCAGTATTCATCAACTCATTTTTTATGTCATTGTTTTTAATAATCACCTTTGCCTGGAAAATACTAGTCATGAAGTATCGCAACATGGAATAAGCTTAATTCTTTTAGAAAATAAAGCTCCAAAATACAGTGACAAGAGTAGTAATTTTGTTGCCAGCCACACCAAACAAAGAAGAAGAAGAAGGAGCCACATAGATTCATGACTTTTCGTCACCTTTCCTGTGATTGGTTAATGCTTAGCCCACTTTTCCTTAGCCCGGTTTGCTTTCACACTGCAGCTCTTTTTTTGGCGGTGCTAGCACCAATAAGCCAGCTAACCCTGCTTTTTAGCAGGGCCAGATATTACTGTACTATTCACTGTGCTAGCCCACTTTGTGTAACCGAAGTGGGCCATAAGCTTAACCTCAGGAAATTGGTGGGCTAAGACCCCCCCCCCTTAGCCCCACTTATTTCCCAGGGTCAAGGAAAATTTGAGAAGTATAAAAGCATAATAAAATCACTACTCTAGCTGCCAAAAGAATTTTTATTTCCATCGAAATCTATTGATTTTTTTCTTCATTTTGTTCTTTTCTTTTATAAGGACTCGCATGACATCAATGTGGACTGTCCCTTTTAATAAAGAGATTTATTCTGTTTTGGTAAAATAATAGTACAGTTATGCATACAGATTCAGCACATGTAATGAATTGTAGGGTGCAATGACTGTGCCAGTACTTTTCACACTACATTTTCCTTAACCTGGGAAGTACATGTAGGTGGGGATAAGGGGGGCCCTAGCCCCACCATTTTCCCGGGGTTAAGCTTAGCCCACTTTAGTTTCATGTTAAGTCATACCAAAGTGGGCTAGCATGGTAAATAGTACAATGCTACTAGTACCTACTATCTGGCCCTGCTAAAAATCAGGGTTAGCCGGCTTATTGTGCTGCCAGCACCACAGGTGTGGCCAAGCTTTAGCCAATCACAGAAGTCGAAAATGCATGTTAATCACACTCTGTGTGGCAAAATCATCAATATTCATGAGCTGTGCCATAGTCTGGTGTTGAGGCATTAACCCTGGCTAGGCAATTAATATGGGGTTAAAAAAAGACAGTCTTAACCCCCCCCCAAAAAAAAAAATAGCATGGGGTTATGGGGTTAAGGAAATTCCAGTTCTGGTAACGATCTCAAAATGACTTTTTACAGAATCTAATATAATGACCACCCAAGTGTCTGTTTGTATAAATAAAAAATATGTGCCAAAAGATCCTGGAAGAAATTTTGTAATTGCTGAGAAATAAGCAAAATAAGTGCGGATTCAGTCACTTCCGTCAGGTCTTTCTTCCAGCAATAATAAAACACTGTCCCACGTGTGCCTATCTGTGTTGGTGATCTTCAGTGTGAACATTTTTCAGCGTAGATTTCAAGATTTCACAAAGTTCAGTTTATGTAATTGTACCAGATCTAGATCCTCGATGATGTACTGACAATTTAGCCTGGTTTTACAGACTTTCTCATGAAATCAGTGTTTACTGCAACTACTGACATTTCTCTTTAAATTTGATGTTTTGTTAGTTGTCCATTGTGCAGCTCTGTACTATTTTGGTTATAAGGTCAAGATGGAAATTATTTCTGAAGTCTAGACAGTTTTAAGTTGTATTGTTAACAGCTGTCATTACTAACACAACTTATTTGACGGATCTTGATATTTTGATAACAAATCAATCGAAAAATGACCAATTCTGGTCAACTGTGTGCTTTAAGCTGTTAAAACAAAACCTTTGAAACCTGATGAAAAACAAAACATTGCCTGGTTTACATTAAAGGCATATGTTAATGTTGTAGACATGTAATTTTAAAAAATATGAGAGATGGAATGTGTACATGAATACCTTTCTGTCAACCTAAAAACTCTAAAACAAAAAAAAATCGAAAAAAATCCTTTTGATATATGTTGTAATTTATGGTTTTGTATAATTTCTATCGTGCCGATAATAATAGAACACATTATGGATGAAATTAAGAAGGTATTTCCGGTCACTTTATATTTCACTTTTTTGAAGCACATGTAATAATGATTTTCGGATGCAATTTTTTCTGGACTTCATTTTTGTAACATATCACAGGTGCAGGTGACAAGTGGGACCTCACAGCTCAGATTTTTAAAAAGTCAAATCAATGTTAGCCAATACCTTTAATCCAAATGAATGTTGGTGCAAAACAGAAAGGAAAACCCAAAGAATAAGGCAGATGAAAATTTGAATTATTAATGGACTTAAAAAAAACCCGTGCTGTAATGAATGTAATCACTAATCAATGGGACACATAGAGAATGTCATTATGATGTACTTGTAGAGTAGGGAAATCTTCATTTGCTCTGTTGCATAAAAGACTATAAAAAAATGTAATTGTTTTCTTTTCCAATTTTTGTTTAGAAAAGAAAACACTTACATATTAGCATATATATTTCATTTTGATTACAGATGACAGTATGAAAAGGCAGTTAAAGAAAACCGTGAAATACTGGTGATTAAGTCGACAATAAACGGGGGGGGGGGTGTCCATTCTACCTTCTGCACCTTACTCAGCGAATTTCCAATTTATTACTTTTCCCAACTAGGGCCTTTTGGCCAGCAAAAGTTAAAATTTGAAAATATTTTGAGTAATCTTTTGGGCTGGCAAAGTAGTTCAGGGACTGTTTTAGTGATTTTCATTGATAGATGTTAAAAGCTACTGGAAATTCTTGCATATGATTGGTTGTGAGCCTATTCATCAACTACAAACCTGCCAAAAGGGGCCGCAAATCAAGACATAGCTTTCCTCTCTTGAGTGAATCCGTCTGGTCATAATCAAAGGGTCACCCTATGGTCCAACCACCTCCAGTCTGTGATGTACAAGCTCTCCTACGGATCATGGACGTACCACTCTAGCGAATCACCCCCCACTTCAAGTGAGGAATGGCCAACCTGGCCGATACCCCTTTCATAGTGAGAGCCGAAGTGGAGTTAGTCCGGATTCCAGGAGGAGTTACTCCACTTTGGAGGGCAATATGAAAATTCTGAGATTAGTTCAATCCGGATTCAAAGCGGAGTACTCAACCCACTTCGAGAAGAGGGTTACAAACGGAGTTACTCCGCACCGGAAATGCGGTATGCGCTTATCGCTGTGATCTTGGGGAATTCGGCCACACGTATGGCGCGAACTCGCTTGGAAACCATGGCAACGACTGCGGATACACCGCTGCGGTGCTTGCCAATATGAAAGGGGGTTTAAAGTCGGTCCACAGTACAAGCGGATCAACTCAACCCGGAGTTACTCCAGAGAAACTCCACTTCGCCTTCTCTATGAAAGGGGTATATGTCGCCTACGATCTGGTACAGGACAGTGCAAGGTCCAAATGCAGAAATGGGGCTTTGTACAGCAGAGATGAAGACACCACCTGCGACTGTATTTTTGCCATCTGATTTCAATGTGTGAAGTGTCAATGGCATAACTTTGTTCGTCAGAATTTGTTGATGGTGGCAAAACTTTTCTGCAACAGGCTCCAGATCTGTAGGACCTTGATCATACTACACCATGCCACCCCCTCAATGAAGGGGGAAAAAATCCCTTTGGACCTGTTGAAGACAGGCTGAACATGCTACAAAACACACGTTTTCCATAGACCTTAGTCTGCATATCCTGATTACATCTCATACCGTTTTCAGTAACTCATGATTTTTTGGTCCGTACCAGGCCCGCGCTAAAATAGTCCGCACCAAGCGATAAAAAATGCTTTCAGTAACTATAGCAGAGCCGCGCCACTTTTACGATCACCCATTGAAAAACTCGGGCACGTAAGGGCAAACTGTCATGGTAACTGAACACGCCATATACAGAGCGGAAGTGCTCCATATTCGCTGAATATTCGCACGGTAAATTTGATGTACACGCGATGCGGAGGCACGGCCAGAATTGTGTGACCTTTGACCGTGTTATCCGTTCATAAACTCTTTGGTCGGCGCCTGGTGCAGGCCTGGCGCTGGTCTGGTGCTGATAAAAGCAGCACCAAAATAGCCCGGGCCTGGCGCAGGCTATTTTGGCCCGCGCCATTCATAAACTCAAAATTTTACGACTTAGCCTGGGCCTGGCCCGGGCCAGCGAGTTACTGAAAGGGGTATAAAACTCTTCAAAGGTGGGGAAGCTAGACACATTTTTCGTGAGAAATCCACCACAAGAATTTTTTTTACCACATCACTCGCTGACCTTGTACTTTCAAGTCTCAAGCAACTTTTGAAATCAAATTTGCGAGGTTACAAAATAGTGCAACATTCTGTAAGTATATGTCAGACATATCCACTGCAAACTGTGTTTTTAGCCAAAATTAATTTCAGTATTTGTAATTTTACCCATTAGAATTTTGGCTTGTTTATGATCGAAATTAAGTCAGCAACATTGAAAAGTACAATAAAACACAAGAAGTAAAAAGACAAAGAAATACATCAGAAATTTAAAAAACAATAAAATACATGAGAAAAAAATTACCAAAACCCAAAGTTTTCTTAAAGTATGTTTGATCGGAATCATAGAGAGAGTCTGTGAATAGAAACTTTGCTGTTTTGGGTCTTTGTTTAGTGACTTGGAACAAATTCTTTATTTTACGCAGATTCCATGTAGCATAATTAATTCATAATTTATTTAGGAATAATGAATCATACAGCCTTGTAGATTTTATCGCACACTACCCCTTTGCAAATTTTTGCGGCACTCTCCCAAATGGCAGCCAACTAGATCGCGGGGGGGGGGGTGGAATCCATCCCCCCCCTGTTGTGAGACTAGTCCGACTGTCCAAGTAACCCAGCTCTATTAGAGTAAAAAGAAAAAGAATGTGTTGTAAAAAATACACAAGGCCTTCATATTACATCATACTATGAGAGTTAGGAAACAGTTTGATAATTTGTAAATCTGTATGACCAGGCAAAACTTGGTATAGGAATACAATAGAAACAAGAGACAGACAACTACATATAGCCATAACATAGGATATGTGTCACGTATTGGTGGCCTCATTTTAAGCACCGTCATGATGACCTATGGAGTATTAATAGTTTAAAATACTTCCAGTTTTGCCCATTGTTTTCATGGTCGACTTTCCTTTAAAAGGTTATTATGGCAAGACACCTTTTTGTATGAATTGACATTTTTTATCAGGGGGGGAGGAACAGGATTAAATTTCAAACATATATGATATACCTGTAGTAATGTAGATCAGTTAATATTCCAAAGAAAAGCACAGTATATTAATGAGGTGAAATTCAAGTCAAAGTGAATATTTTTCATTGTTATCATCCATCTTGTTGTAGATGCTGTTTTTATCTCTTCTCAGTAAGTTAAAGTTCCTTTACTTTAATACAGACCAATGATTATTTTGTTATGAAAAACAATCACGACGTGTAATTTTTCTAGAAACCCAACAGGCTCTACTCAACACTCAGTGTAACAGATATATGTTTACTTAATTACACATGGAAGCTCTTCCGTGTATTGTGCATACATTATATGATTGCTAATTAATGACAATAACAGTGTTCGTTTTCAATTTTCAGCTGTTTTTTAAGCAAAGATATTTTGCACACAGTCGTTGACTTATACATTATATTTCCATATATTTTATGATAAAAATCAAATTCCAGCAAATACTCAAGAACACTGTAGAAAAAGCAGCCATGCCTGCTGAATGCTGATCATCTCGTGAGTGTATTTGGGTGGAAGAAAGATACAAGAAAGAGAGAGAGAATGAGAGAAAAGTGAGAGAGAAATAATCGACTGCTGTGAGAGGCATATACAGGTTTCTCTATCTACACCAGGGGAGGGGTACTTGTTTGCCCCCCCCCCCTCAAAATTGTTCACAATGAATCTGAAATGCAAAAAGATGGTGCTATGGCTTTTCATTTCTTTTTTCCTTCAAGTCTTGCACAACTTATAAGACAGAATTGTCAATGTGGGGGTACGCAATTCAGAAGTTACACAACATTTCATAAGTGCATGTCAGACCCCAAATTCCATATGATTTCATTTACAAATCCAATGCAAATTCTGTATGTAGCTAAAAAATCATAAATTCATCATTATTTTTTACTTTACTGGTTAAAAGCAATTCATTAAATGTTAGTTTTGACTTACATTGTGTCGCTTAAGGTTTTTATTAAAAAATAAATAAAAAAGATCTGCATACATTTTTTTTTAAATGATAATTTTATTGATAAATAATAAAAATTTGATATCACCATGCTTGTTGCCCTTGGTAACAACCTGAGTTTGATGTTTTCTGGGCATGATCAAATTCATGTTTGACATTTTACCAGTAACAGGATTGGATTATTCCACATTCTTAAAGAGAAGTTTGTATTTTATGCTATTTAGCGCTTTACACAATGATTCTGCTAGGCGCTGCAAAGTATTGCCCCAGCTACAATGATCAGGTGCTCAATTATTCAAGGAAATCATACCAGGTCCCATTTTACTACACCTGGGTGGAGAGTGGTAAATGTAGATAGATACCTAACCAAAGAATTTGACTACTACGGTGGAGAGAGAAAAAGAGAAATGACGCTATCGCATTGTTGGATGCTGTATCCTTTACACTTTTGCCTGATAAACTACAAATTAATTCTAACACCCATCGTCAAGATACTTGATGGTCCGTGTACAAAGCCTATGGGTATTACATAATTGTAGTCCACAAATTAAACAAGTGGTGACACAACATTTGCTCCTGCCGCAATTGCCCTGGGCTTTATTTAGACACTTATTTAGTTCTCACTACCTTCCTAAAACTAGTTTACTGGAAAGTAGTTAAGTGGAAACTAGTCTAACGTGTAGTGAGAAGGGTCGAACGGTTGGAACGATCTTCCAAACCGGTTCAGAAAACCACCTTGCGATGTAGTTTTCAAGTTTACTTTGCCTCGTAAAACTGGTTTTAGCATACGTGAGGTTACAACCGTTCTTCGGGAAGCGATCTTCGCACATTTTAAGCGTGCTACTCCACACGACAGGTGAAGAATGCCTATGCTGCGGTTTCGAATTTCACGCGAAACGTGTCACCCCACTGAGAACGTTTCCATAGCAGCAAGATCGTTTTATGTGAAGTGATTTTGAAAACCACTTCGTGTGATCAAGTGGGAGCGTAGTTTAGGGATAGGGTTGCAATAGGGTATTATGTTAGGTGTAGTGTTAGATCTTGGATAGGGTGTAGTGTTAAATCCAGGGTTGAAGTTAGTCATTTAATTAGTGTGTGTAACTTATATCGGAGTACTGGGTAATTGTCACTGAAGCAAATGTCACGGAACCACAGCGACCACTAGAAACCATAGAGATAACAGAAACATGTAGTCCCAGTATCCTCCTCCTGGTGTAGAGCTACTGCGGTAAATTTTACTGACTAAAACACTGAAAATTTCATCAAAATCTCACCAAAACAACATGTAGGTTTTCAAAGTTAGCAATTAGCTTTAATGGATTTTTTACATTTCATGCATACAGTAGTGTCTCAAAAATACCGTTATGAACACTGTACTCCCAATTTTTTTTGAAATACAATGTAGCAAATGGCCTAGTAGCAATCAATAGTACAAAATCATTCGTACTTTGTTGGTAATGTATGTGACCATAGCATATAACTTCAATAATAGAAAAAATTATCTGTTAAAAAAAATTGTCGTAAACCTCTTGTACTGTGTTAGTCTAGATTCTAGACGTCGGTGTACTTGTTATTTCTCTCCATTTGCTTCATTCTCCATCCCCTGCGCGCCTTCCCCAGTGATCGCGCTATCAAATCGTGCGGCTGTTTTCATTTCTGGCGTAGAGGTCGAAGATTGTGTTATTGATCAACAACGTAACTGAAAAGTAGAACAGTCCTGGCAAAGGACTAGTACTGTGTATGTAGGGGAGACCGGGGTTAGTTGGAACATGGGGTAAGTTAAAACATCGTAATTTTCTTTAAGGCCTGTAAAATAAATTTATGCAATACTGCCCTCAATTTATTGCAGTAATAATTCAACACTGTTGTATTATCAATAGCAATAAATTGAGGACAGTATTGCATAAATTTATTTTACAGGCCTTAAAGAAAATTACGATGTTTCAACTTACCCCATGTTCCAACTAACCCCGGTCTCCCCTATAGTGTGTTTAGTCTATAGTCTATGCCTATAGTAGGTGACTCATAATGATATCAATGATACAATGTACATTTGTTTTAAAGGTCTACCAAGATGCTTCTTTATACAGGTTACATGTATGTTGGTCATTGTTAGGTATAATAAATGTTTTCAAGATTTATTTCCATATAATATATCATTCATATTCTCAATTAGCAATCAAATTCATTCCTCGACTCTGTAACTTACTTGTATATCATTTATGGAAAGTAAAAACATCTTTGTCAAAAAAAATATGTATTAGAAATACCCTACCAATAATTTGGAACACAATACCAAATGCGTTTAATAAAATCCAGTTCAACTTGTGAAAAATGGCTAAAACTTCCTTTGTATTCAAAGTATCGATGATAATTCACCCACCTGTTTTCTTCTTTTTATCTTGTTCATTGGTTCTTTGTCGTCTCTTTGTTCATTTTTTGAATCCCCTTTACTTTCTGATGTATAATTATGTTCTAAAATATCAATATGAAATATATTATATATATTTCCATGTGAAATTTTATTTTGCAAAGCCATACCAGGCTTTTCCAAAGGTTCTCTTTTTCCATTATCAGTCTTTACACATGCAATATCGTATATATGTTGATATTTGTATACATACATGTACATTGTTTGCAATAATATTGTGTGAATATTTTACCAGAATGTAAAAAATAAATGATTAATTCAGTAAACAAAAATCTGAACTGAAATAAACATCACTTGAGGGAAGATTAAAATTGCTCCTGTGTGAGTTAATGTACATGTTGAGAATTTTAGATTTGGTGCCAATTTGCTATTTTCTCATGATTATAAATCTAAGGGCTTTTCACATTATCGTATTTATTTTCAACAAGAAATACAAAACAGATGGATAGCCCATATTCAGCTTTTATTTGTCAACATTACAATACTGTTGTTCAATGGGGGCCCATATTAAAGATCATTATTGATCATGTTTGCTATTGCATATAGGGCCTATTCTGTGCATGACATGCTGATAAAAATATTATGACATAGAAGCCCGGGGGGGGGGGGCACTCAGTATATAATGCATAGTGGGTATGTGCTGCGGAGGGGACCCCCATTTTTACACTCAAATTTCTGTTCCAAGGCATAGCATTTTTGTCTTATTGAGTAAAAGAACAAAGAAAGCTGCTCCAAAGCATAGCATTTTCTTCTTATCGAGAAAAAAGAAGAAAGAAATCTGCTCCAAAGCTTCGCATATTTTTTGTTACGCCGTTCCGGTCTCATTGATCCGCTACAATGAGCCGCAATTTTGGTGAAAAGCGGCTGCAGAGCACTGTCCGACCATCTTTTGATAGCGGAAGACAGCCGAGCCGCTGGGCTAGCTGCATCATACAAGCATACCCATTCCATAGGGATGCATACGCACTCACACGCTGGCGATCCGTTCCAAGGACCCCCGTTTTCACAAACATTTGTAGTTCCGAAGCCCGTTCCGAGGACCCTCCTTTTTACAATAAGCCTGCTCCAAGGCCCCCGTTTTTTGTCTCGCCCATGGCACACCCCCACCACTTTTTTGGTCGAGTGCTCCCCCCCCGGCATAGAAGGAGGGGTAAATGTAACTATAAAAAACCCTTCTAATGTTGTACAATCATGTTTGGATGTACTGTACCTAAGATAATAGAACATAATATTATACTAACCATTGCAGTCTCCATTTGAATACAAGTTGTTACCCCCCCAAAAAAAAAAAAAAATTGTTGTGGAAACGATATTAAAATTAGTTTGAACATAATCAAATAATAGGACCAGCCAAATTTTTTTTATTTATAAATGAAAAAAAACATGTGCCAGATGACTCATGAAGAATCTGTAATTGCTGAGAATTAAGCAAAATAAGCACATTCCATTGAATGTTGAGTCTTTTTTCCAAGCAATATTAAAATGCTGTCCCACATATGCTTTTCTGTGTTGGTGATCTTCAGAGTTATTGGTCATAAGAGAAAGGCTGTGAACTATGTTCTGTACAGTCCTATCTAAAATTTGCTACACAAAATAATATTTGTGTAATAGTCTTCGAAAAATACGGTGCAAATTCCAGTGGAATTCATGAAAAATTATGTTAATACTTTTAAAAATTCAATTGCCTAGTCAGGGTTCCCACAGTCATGGAAAATCCTGGAAAATCCTGGAAAAATTTGTCGTCCTGGAAAGTCGGGGAAAAGTCAGGGAATTTGAAAAATTTGTGAAAAGTCATGGAAAAGTCACGGAATTGCATTTACCTCATGGCTATGGCAGCTTTCCATTTTGTCATGTCTCGCAAAGTTCTCTCATACTTAATTATCATACTCTGCTGTGTCTGATTTTGGAAACCGTGCCAGAAAGCAAGTCATGAAAAGCAGCAATTTAGTCGTGGAAAAGTCATGGAAAAGTCATGGAAAAGTCATGGAATTCTGTTTTCAAATTTTTGTGGGAACCCTGCTAGTGTATCAGATGCTTTCCATAGATTCTTTGAATAGAGGACCCTATCTCTTGCGCCTGCATGTGATTCTAGGCCTTTTAATACTGCCTAGAATGACTCATCTTGTGTTTTGGTCCGATTTGAATCATCCTTCTTGAATAGAAGCCAAAAAACACCTTGTGCATTTACATCATGTATCAACAGGCATAGAAAGAAGAGGAACCGGGGCTTTAATTAGAGAGGGAGAGAGGGGGGGGTGTAGAAGATGGAAATGGAAATAAAAGAATAAGGGAGTTAGGAGCAGAGAAGAAATGGACGGAAAGATGACACGGTACATCTGTCATATATATTGTCATATTTGGTAGTAAATATTAACAGTGAAAGTAATAACAATATGGGAAGGGAGGAGATGAAAGGCTGTAAATGGGAAAAAAGGGGATCATGAGTACTTAGACAGAGAGAGAGGGAGAGAGAGAGAGAGGGGGGGAGGAGCAAGTTGAAGTACATGTAGGGTGACCTCACTCTATTGTGCATGCCAACGCACATGTACACACACACACTGAACTCTGCAATCATTTTGAGTGCATTTCTCATTACGCTACTAGCTAGTGATGAGTCTGGGCATCCACCCATGTACGCGTATGCTCCGAAGAGACTAGATGTGCCCCTCTCTCTCTGCTCTGATAGATACCCTAAGTAACAGCCATTATACTGTCTACGTATCAGCTGCTCAGAACTGCAGAAGCCGGAAATCAGTGAAAGGTTCACAGCTGATTATCACTTTCATATTTTGTTTTTGTTCCCAGGATTCCCTAATTGGCATTTTTGTGTACTGGGATCTGTGAGAAGTGGAGCATAATTTTTCTTCGGTACTGCCGTGAAACATCTTTTGCTCTCATATGCATCATCAGTATCTCTGAATCCTTGTGTGTGTAAAACCAAAGGCTGTCTGCGTTATCCAGTAGTTTCTCTGGTGAGTATCTAGATTTACATGTAAAATTCCAAATAATCAAGCATTATAACTGTATGTTGCTTGATTTAGTGACCTATCCAATCAAACAATTCTGCAATGCAGGTCAGTCATCAGTTTTTACGTAATTGTGTTTTAATTGCTTTGATACACTGGGAGGTTGGCAATGAATGGTATTCAGTCAGGGGAATCTCTTCTGAAATTATTTCAAAATGACAAAATAATTTTACAATTACGGTACCGTATTTCAAATACTTATTCCCTCAGAAGTAATTATTCATTTTAGATGATTGCCAAGCATTTGTTTTTGACACACTGTATAGTTTCCTTTGAAATTTGTTGTTATGTTGTTATAAATTCATATGTTCCTTGAATAAATCACTATGGTCACATTGAGCATGACTATTCACAAATTTGAATTTAGGGGTATCATTCAGACAAGAAAAGTTAATAAAGGCTTGTGTGCACTATATGTATTTATGCTTGTTTTGATAGTGAGTCATCAAGGCTCAGCTTGTTTTTCGATGACTTTTTTTCCCGAGCATCAGAATAGGGTCTCTTCCATCAAAGTACACATATATTCATATAAAACATGAATCGCAAAGCTCCATATTACATGTATGCAATGACTGGAGTAACTGGTCAGCGTGGCGCAAAGGTACAGTATAAACCTTGCACTAACAATAGCAAGGGTACGGGTTCAAATCCCAGTATTGGCAAGAAGTTGATCTGCTAATTTTCTCTCTTCTTCGTTTAAAATTGAGGCAAGACTGAAAAAAAGCAACTCCAATACTTGCAGCCTGAATCAGAGTCTTTAATTAAATCAAGATAAAAAAGAAAAAAAATTCTACAATTCTACGATATTGTTCTTGTACTATATGTTGAATGTGGGTATACTGATACCTGTATAAAATGAAAATGTGATTTCCCAAACAGCCACAATGATACCTTGAAATAAATTGTTCGTGGCATATGGCTGTAAACTGTTTGTATCTTGTATCGTAGTTTTAGCATATCAATCATACTTTCATTTCAATCCAAATGCTGAAAACATATGCAAGAAAAATCAAGTCATCAAAACATGCAATCATTGTTCCGACCTGTTTATGGTCATCCTTATATTTTCCTATCAAGTACTCTGTATGTCAGCAGCAGGGTTAGATCAAGCAGGGAAGTGGTACCCCTCTCTTTCAAGTTCAAGAGGGCAAGATTATTGGTTTCAGGTGTGCTGGTGCACAGCAAAATTGATTCTTGTTTGGAACAGAACCAGACATGTTGTCTGGATTCATCAACACATTTCCTTCTAATGTTTTCAAAGAATAATATGGAAATCATTTGTGATCATGCAATTTCCTGTTGGCTCAAAAATAACACCAATTTCTTTTCTTTCTTTTTTTGGATAAGTTCATGAATTTTTTCAATAAAATTCGATGCAAAACGATGTTGAATAGTACCATCCAATTCAAATATTATGTCTAGTTCCTTTACGGTTCAACGAGTCAACTAAAAAAGTATAACATTTTGCAGTCTACGCCTTGTAATAAAGTGCAAACATAAAAGCTGGTAAAAGTGTGTGCGTTCTAAACTTTTAAGAAGTAATTTCTTCTAAGCCATGGTGTTTAAACTTGCTGAAAATTCAATGCAAGGGAGATCTCAATCTTGATTCTATGACAGTTTTTCCTATGTCCAAAGTTGTGTTGCATATATGTATGCTTCAAGTTGACTAATCTTGGGTCAAGTGTGTGTAGTATGACATTTTGTTGTGATTAATGGGGAGGGGGGATGTATTCTCCATTCTTGGTTCGCATTGTACATCATTGAATATGAATATTTATGAGGAGTACCTATTAAAACAACTTTAAAATATATTCTATTTTTATGCATACTTTTTGACAATTTGAAAGCTTCTCAGGGCTTGCCAGACAATTAGCAATAACAACTTGTAAACATATTCATAAGTATTGCAGTTTATTTAATACTAACACGCATTGTTACTATGTTCTCAGGATAAAGAAATATGCATAAATTTGAATAATGTTATTAGTTAATAGGCTTGGGGTGTTTCACAAAGATTCAGAAGTGTGAAAGAGTCACTCTTAGATTTCAGTTGCATTCAGTATTAAAACAAATCACGGCATTGGTCAGATTATGCACATGGGGCGTGCTCAACCGCTGCATCAATCAGACTGTACATGTATATGATGTGCGCATTGTTGTTCAAGTATGACTATAAAGTCTGTGAAACACCCCCCAGTTTCATGCAAATCCTATGTACCTTGAACAGAGCTGTCAAGTAGAACCGGGAACCGTTTCATCAACATTTTTGTCTGACAAGATGTCAGAATCTGTCATCTTTCCTTGATTCTGATTGGCTGAGAGGCACTGTTACGATAGTAACTGTCGGATTAAATGGGACTTGTCGGATAAAATGTTCGACAAGTCCTTTCATAAAACGCTCCCCTGTTTTTGAGTACTGAAAAATAAGGAAATACTAATGATTCCATGCAAAATACTGATTTCCAAAGTTTCAATGTTACACTGTACATGTGTAGTCCTATGGCATTTCTTTGGAAATACCGATTTCCTTGCCAAAATACTGATTTTCAGCTTTTAAGATACTGAAATGTTCTTGTAGCAGCTCTGAATGAGCCCGAATCAGGAGAAGGATGCACCCGGAAGTATCCGTTTCAGGGACACGTTAAACAAGACCCATGGATTGGCTGTCTAAATACTAGGTAATGACAGCGGAGAATTAGCACTTCTATCAGGTTTCTGACGTAGTTGTAACAGGACGTTACAACAGACATTTCTCCCACATATTAGCCTTCATCCGGGGTGAAAGAGCCTTGAATTATTAATTAACAATGTGGTTATCAGAGATTTGTTACAAATATATAAACATAAACAGTATTATGTTCATTATTAGAATAGAATAGATCTGTAAGCTGAGAGATTTTGTGATATAAAATACTTTGCTACTGATGAGGGTTCAATTACACCATTTATATCCCGTGCTGGGATACCATGGTGTCATATTCTGTTACTATAATTTTTTTTTTATGTTTTGAATTGAAAATTTATTTTTCAATCAGATTTAGTTGAGCGATTCAGGAGCAGTATATGAGCAGATATTAAATCAATGTATGTACAGTATGTTTAAAGCCTTTTCAAATTGTTTATAAAAGGATAGATTTATTACAAATTGTCTTGAAATAGAAGTGGCATACAGCCTGTTTTAACTTATATTTCAGATTGTGATTGTAATCCTTTGACACATATGAAATGTGTTCAACCTTTTTTAGATCCTTTTGAAAGGGAGCCAGGCTGACCAGCACTTTTTTGCATGAAGCAAGTGACTCCTTGTATATGTATGTTGCTTGTTATTTTTCCATGAGTTTGATATTATCATCAAGTTTTGTTAAATCCCCACTGAGAGTCTAGACTTGGCAGACGGCATCAATACACTGATCAAATTCTGGATAGACCCGGAAGAGGACAATGCTTTTGCGTACGCCAGCCCCCTTTCCAATCCGATGTTTGAGAATCGTGGTTGGCTGATCGCCTAAACTGGCCTGTAATTCTATTCCCCTGATGAAGATCATCTCTGACTAATCTTCGTCAAGATGTGATAACTAGCAATTTAATCAAGGACAAGTTTATGGGAATCTTTGAGACCTCCATTTGATTAGCCATGCAGAGGGTCATAGGAAATATGGGTTGACAGTTCAGAGAAGTGTGTGTGTTGATTTCTTGGCTCAAGCAGAGATTTGTGTTCCGGTGGAGCCTTTGTGACTATTCTTGTAATGTAAATATAATTTGCTAAAAAACTTTGATTCCCAGGATGAAATTAAGTGGTGAAAGAAGGATGAACTATAGTTAGGCCTATAATGTGAGTTTGGAAGTCTCAAATTTCAAAGGATCAGAATACACGATATATGAATTTTATTGAAGTGGGTAAAGTAGGGTTACCTGCCACCTTCAAGCTCTATTTTTGTGTATAAAGAAAAAGTTTCTATTATGCTACACAAATCCAGACCAGGTGGGTGTTTCATAAAGCTGTTCGTAAGTTAAGAGCGACTTGCAGAACAACTGGTGATCCTTTCTTGTGGTAAATGGTACAGTCATTGGCGATGGTTTAGCACGTAAGAAAGGATCACCAGTCGTTCTCAAAGTTGCTCTTAACTTACGAATAGCATTATGAAACGGCCCCCAGACCACTGATCAGAGTGATACAAGATTGATGCACTTTGGGGAATATTGGGGTATAGGGGGTCTACAATGTGGTGACATGGCATTTGTTCCTGCAACAAAAGCCGAGGGTTGCTCTGGGCCCCGGGGGCACTTGACCAAAAAAGTGGTAGGGGTGTGCCGTGGGCAAGGCAAAAAACGGGGGCCTTGGAGCGGGCTTACTGTAAAAAGGAGGGTCCTCGGAACGGGCTTCGGAACTGCAAATGTTTGTGAAAACGGGAGTCTTTGGAACGGATCTCCAGCTTCTGAGTGCGTATATGCATCCCTATGGAACGGGCAATCGTGCATGATGCAGCTAGCGCGGCCTCCGCCGGGTGCGCTCGCGCTGAGGCGATGGTCAAAAAGCGCTCTACGGCCGCTTTTCACCAAAATTGCCGGCAGCTCATTGTAGCAGATCGCCGCAGCGTAACGAAAAATGGGAAGCATTGGAGCGGATTTCTTTTTTGTTTTTTCTCGATAAGACAAAAATGCCATGCCTTGGAACGGAAATTTTAGTGTGAAAATGGGGGTCCCCTCCGCGGCACATACCCATTATGCATTATATACTGAGTGCCCCCCCCCCCCCGGGCTCTGGGCTTTATTTTGTCTATGATGTAGGGTAAGGGTTCAGGTTGCTATAGGGGTTTATGTTAACATTTATGGTTATACCTTGTCACTCTACGACGGCCATACGGCAAGTCCAAAACAACCGTTATATTACTTTAATTCAATCCACCTGTATGTAGTTGGTACAAAAAATGTTTAAACGGCTGTTTTCTACTCGCCGTATGGCCGCCATTGAGCAAATGTGACCAAAGTATAAGGTTTAGGGTTGGGTATTTAATCCAGGGTTGAAGTCAATCAATTACGATTAGTGTGTGGAATTTCTGGCAGAGCAATTGTCCCAGGACCAAATGCCATGGAACCCTCCTCCAGTATACCAGAAATAAAAGTGATGTCCATGCTGTTGCTGCACTTTCAATAGCATATTCCCAATCCCATATTGAGTTGGAAGATTGGCATGGAATAGATGCTGAGCAGCGTATAAAGAAGGGTTTCATGAAGCAAATATTCAGTTATTTTCACTGAAAACTTTGCACCGAGCCAATCTGATGCAAGGACTTCAGTAGCTTGTAACAGTCGTTAAATGCTCTCTTGGTGGAAGATGGTGATTTAATTTTCTTTTTTTTTCATTTCCATTTCCAACATTCACAATTTTTGTACAATATTGTCATGATTGTACGTGTATGAGCAATGAAACAGAGCAAATTTCTACGTATAAAAAATTATTGTTACGATTATCATTATCATCTTAAAAAAAACAGGTTGGAAATGGAGGAGGCTGCTGAAATAAGTGGAGCTTGTAGGGTGCAGCTTCCTAATGAAATTATTCCTGTAAATAATATTGACCAAAACAAAATAAAACACATAAAGACAACTTGCGCATGAAACCAGTTAAAGGTAAGAAAAAATTGGGAAAAAATATTAAAATTGAAATAGAAAAACTAAAGAAAAAGATTAAAGTTCTCCAGAATCATGCCAAGCACTCACAACAGATCGTGCTGATCAACAGGAATTTACAGGGTAATGAACTTTGGTCTCCTCAGAGGTTTAGAACCAAAGAAAGGTTGATATTATTTATCAGACATGTAATGCCTACGTGTGTCTACGTGAGCTCACTAAAAATGGTAGGATGAGAAAGAAATCTGTGGTCTACCTCCTTCCTCTCTTAAACTTCAAAACTTAGCTGAGAGCTTAAAAGACTTTAACTATCAACAGATTCCATCTCACTTGAACCTTTGCAGACAGAACCAAAGGACTTTAACTCACATACAGCATGCTAACTTCCGGCAGACAAAATTTATCCTGGAACAAAGAAAAATGACAGAAATTAGCAAGATGACTTTCCTTGAGCTTTCACTGTCTGTCTCATGACCTAATTTTGGAACGGATTTTGAGGATTCCTGCCCCTGAGCCAACTGTTGTGAGCAAGACCTTATTACGTGCAATCACACACGCACATACAGTAGCAACATGTTGCAACATATCATTGCTCGTAGTAGGGTCCATGATCTTTATATCAGGCTCTTTATAAGCCACATCCTTCTTTAACAGATAACATGCCAAGCCTAGACATTAATCCATACATTTAGCAATCAAAAGCACATTGTAACCTTAAAAGTGCTTGCAAATGAGTTGGCAGATATTCAACTCCGGATTATAAAGCACCTTAAACTTAACACCTGTGGTTTATGTGCATAGATGAACCAAAGAACATAATCCAAAAGAGATTATAATCATATGATGGATTGATGTAGGTGTGAATTCAAGGTTTGTATTACACTCGGCAGCATCATACAGACTTTATACAAAACCGAAAGTTTGTGATTGTACTATTTTGGTCCAAATACCATGTGGGATTTATTTTGTTTTGAAACAAATAGGCCTAGTCTGCTCTGCAAACCCTTCACTCTGTTTAACATGGTTTGGGTGAATGCCAACAATATACAAGTATTCGGCAATTGAGTTCAAATTTTTCATATTTTGTTTCGCCTCTTTGAATACTTCATGAAAAAAATATTTTTATATTCATACCAAGTTGTACTCAAGCATTTGAGTGTGTAGCACAGTAGGCCTATGCATTTTTTTTCTCACATAATTCTGACAATACTACTGGAATTTCATCTTTAAATTTATTAGACATGTTTGTGAAAGCTTGTATCTATGATGGAAATCGATCAATGAACAATTAGTGGTGCTTTGCCAGGGACTTCCCCATTTTCTATTTCCATTTTAATTAAATGTTCCTGTAGAATCAAGTGTTATTATCTTTCTGATTCACCTTAGATCTGGTTTAAACCAGATCTGTCAGTTGTTTATCAGTGTAGACATTTTCATTGGATATCATACCAGTAGAAAAAAGCTTAGAACCTGCGGTCAAGGAGAGATTAAAGGAATCGAAACCTTTAATGTGCTTTTCACACAGCTTTTCCTTAACCCCATACAATCCTTAACCGGGAACTGTCCTTAACCCCATACTATTTTTTTTCGGTTTCACACTGTCTTTCTTAACCCCAAAATATTTGCTTAGCCGGGATTAACGCCATAACCCCAGACTATCTCACAGCTCATGAATATTGATGATTTTACCATACAGATTGCGATTAACATGCAAATTAATCTTCTGTGATTGGCTGATACTTAGCCCCACTTTTCCTTGGCCCGGTTTCATTTCACACTGCATATCTTAGCACCGCAATAATCCATAATAAGTACCGTACTATTTACTATGCTAGTCCACTTTACTAAAACATAGTGTGAAACCGAAGTGGGTTATATGATTAAGCCTAATCTTGGGAAATCAGTGGGGGTAAGACCCCCCCTTAGCCCCACCTATTTCTTGGGGTTAAGGAAAAAAAGTGCAATGTGAAAATCATATTTGAGGAATACGTTTTTTGTCTCACCTACATGTACATAGCAGAGTGAGACTATAGGCACCGCTTTTCCGAATGCGGCGGCGGCGTCAACATCAAATCTTAACCTGAGGTTAAGTTTTTGAAATGACATCATAACTTAGAAAGTATATGGGCCTAGTTCATGAAACTTGGCCATAAGGTTAATCAAGTATTACTGAAGATCCAGTAGAGTTTCATGTCACATGACCAAGGTCAAAGGTCATTTAGGGTCAATGAACTTAGACTATGTTGGGGGAACCAACATCAAAATCTTTAACCTGAGGTTAATTTTTTGAAATGTCATCATAACTTAGAAAATATATGGACCTAGTTCATTAAACTTGGATATAAGGTTAATCAAGTATCACCAAACATCCTGCATGAGTTTCACGTCACATGACCAAGGTCAAAGGTCATTTAGGGTCAATGAAATTTGGCTGATATGGGGGTATCTTTTGAATTATAATCAAAACTTTAAAAGTTTTTGGATCTCATTCATGAAACTTGGACATAATAGTAATCAAGTATCACTGAACATCCTGTGCAAGTTTCAGGTCACATGATCAAGGTCTTTTAGGGTCAATGAACTTTGGCCAAATTGGGGGTATTTGTTGAATTACCATCATAACTTTGAAAGTTTATTGGTCTAGTTCATTAAACTTGGACACAAGAGTAATCAAGTATCACTGAAGATCCTGTGCACATTTTAGGTCACATGACCGGGGTCAAAGGTCAATGAACTTTGGCCATAATGGGGGTATCTGTTGAATTACCATCATAACTTTGCAAGTTTATTGATCTGACTTTTGAAACTTGGACATAAGAGTAATCAAGTATCACTGAATATCCTGTGCAAGTTTCAGGTCATATGATCAAGGTCAAAGGTCATGTGAGATCGATGAACTTTGGCCGCATTGGGGGTATTTGTTGAATTACCATCCTATCTCTGCAAGTGTATTGGTCTAATTCATAAAACGTGGAAATAAGAGTAACCAAGTATCACTGAACATCTTGTGCGAGTTATAGTAGTTTTCAAAGTCAGCACTGCTGCTATGTTGAATTGCGTGATGCAGGTGAGACGGCCAGAGGCATTCCACTTGTTTTTAATAGAAATCATCAAACAAAAATGCCCTTCAAAATTTGAAAAAAGGAAAAAAATATGATATGTTAAAATAATTTTATCTGTTTGATATCTTTGACTTTGATGATATTCAAATTGGCAATATTGATTCACAGGTCCCGCCTTTTTGGTAAGCTACAGCACTGTACATGACTGTAATTATGCTTTGTATATACTATTTCAGGATTTTGTTAGAATTACTGTGAATGATGATCTACCCGAGGCTTTAGGTTTCCCTTGAGCAAGGATTTTGCTCAGTTTATGAAAGGAGATATCACCTCTATCTCCTTGATTTATGATATCAAAACCTTTTGCTATTCCAGGCATTCATGTTCCTACTATTGTTTGTGCTTTTCTACAATATCAATGGGTTGTATTTGTTAAGGGTAAATATAATATTATTGATGCCCTGGCCCCTGGATTGAGTTTATTGTTACTTGTGCAGAACAAGGGTGGTATTTAATTCTAATGCCTGGCAAGTTTGTCAGAGTACATAGTTACATTCATGTAGACATATAACAATATTAACACATCATTGGTAACAAAGAATAATTAAGGTAATAATAGTAGCAATAATAGATATGAATGAAAAAAAAAGGAAAAAAGAACAGGTGACATGAAGAAACCTTTCTAGGAAAAAAAGGAAACCAGTGATTGCAGATTATGAGGCTGTTCTCACTACGTTCCTAAAACTAGTTTACTGGAAACTAGTTTAATGCGTAGTGAGAACGGTCAAAGCGGTCTTGGAAGCGATCTTCCAAACCAGTTTGGAAAACCACCTCACGATGTAGTTTTCAAGATCGCTTTGCCTCGTTTAACTGGTTTTCGTGAGGACACAACCATTCTTCAGGAAGCGATCTTCGCACATTTTGAGTGCGCTACTCCACACGACAGGTGTAGAATGCCTATGTTGCGGTTTCAAATTTCGCGCGAAACGTGTCACCCCACTGAGAGCGTTTCCATAGCAACAAGAGCATTTTACGTGAAGTGATTTTGATAACCACTTTCGTGTGATCAAGTGGGAACGCTAGCAAAGCGATCTTCCAAAGTGGTTTCCTGAATCGGTTTCCAGTACTAGTTTTAGAAAGCGTAATGAGAACGGCCTCTATCTTGCTGAGAAGCTGAAGAACATAACTCACAAACACATCAACACCCAACACTGACCCTGCACCAACCATCAGTCAAACAGGACCCTAAACCTGTTACAGAAAGACAAATTTTGTGTTTTGTTTCCTTTAGGGGCAATTTCTTCACTTTTGGTTCAAAATATTAATCTTAAAAATGATCATATCCTTGTGTAAAAAAATAAATTGATAATAAAAAACAGTTTATTTTTTAATGTGATTGGATAGCACCTGCCATATTCTGGCTACCCGAACATTGCACAATATTTTAAGCTCATATAGTCCCAGCAGTAAAGAAAACATGTTTTAAGATAAAATGAGACCTCAAGATAATGATGTCAGGTGAATATTATTTTGGTTATGTTTTTTATGTGCTATTCGGTGATATCTTTGAGTTTGGACCAGGAACTCTGAGCATGTAATGTTCACCTGCATGGCAAACAGGATGAAGTGTATTATCGTCCAAAGTCCACATTTATCCAAACATACGTGAAGACAGGTCTCAAGACAGATTTCATTGCTCTTTGTCATTCATACTCTGAGTATGTTAGCTACACGTACACCTTACATTACATGTATGTTGCTTTCTAGTTGTCTGTACCAGTATATTTCTCGTCAGAGTTTTTAACTTGGTGCCATATTTACATGTACATGTGTAGGTGGTATACTGTGGTTTTAGTGCTCATATCCAAAGGCAGATTTTTGGGGGACTATGTTCATGGACCATGTTTCTAGAGGTAAGAATTAGATTTATAGTACTAGTTTTATGTGTATGGCCATATCAAGCGGGGGGGGGGGGGGATGGCAGGGGTCAGTTGCCCCAATTTTTTTTTGAAAACCTTCATTTTTTCTGTAATCTTTGACAAAATTCACCGAAAGGGTGCAGGAATTCCTTCAAATTTACTCTACAAAATGCAATATCATTTGACTATAATAAGTAGAAAATTTGTATGTGTCTTGTCCCTCCCCCCAAAAAAAAAATTTCCATGTACAGCCATATTTATGTGATGAGTGGTAGTATGTTCTTAAAATTGTGTTCAGGAGTTTCCTTTTCTTAGAGTGTCATGTGGTCTAGTGGTTAGAGCATTGGACTTATAATTGCAAGGTTGTGAGTTTGAATCCCTCTCTGCCATTGTCTCCACTTTGATAAAAAGTGCCGAGGATAATTTTGGTTGTCTACAAGGTCAAGCTTCTCTGTCTGATTAACTTAGATGTTAAATGTTTTCTATGTAATTTGTTATACCAGCAGAACGCTGTCCTGCCGAGTTCCTATGGGAGTTGCAATAACATAATTAATTGGGAGTGTTTCATGAAAGGGCACTGTAAGACCCCATTCTCAGTATACTTTCTTAAATTTAAGAAACCAGTTTTATCACTTGGCAAGCATCTACATCTCCTGAGCTTGTTTCCAGCTACTTGTAGAGCCCCAAAACGTGAAGTAAACTTGTTTTGGGAATACTCTCATATGCTTTTCACATTGCATTTCCTTAACCCCATACTATCTTTTTTTTGGGGGGAGGGGATTCACACTGTCTTTCTTAACCCCATACTATCTGCTTAATAGCCTTAACCCTGGACTATACCTTACAGAGTGTGATTAACATGCAATTTCGACTTCTGTGATTGGCTATTGCTCACCCCCACTTTTCCTTAGCCCAGTTTTGTTTCACACTGCATCTCTTGGCACCGCAATTGTGGTGCTAGCACCACAATAAGGCATGATTTTTTGCAGGGCCAGATAGTACCGTACTATTTACCATGCTAGCCCACTTTGCTAAAACGTAGTGTGAAAACGAAGTGGGCTAACCTTAACCCCGGGAAATTGGTGGTGCTAAGGCCCCCCTTAGCCCCTCCAATTTCCCAGGGTTAAGGAAAAAAGTACAGTGTGAAAAGCATATAAGTGGTGCCACATGTTTCATGCGAAATTTTAAACTGTAGCATAGGCATTCTACATGTATACATGTGTGAAAAACTTTGCATTTGTTCAGTAATTATGTTTGCATCAATATGATTTCTTTTGTTCTCTTTTTCTTTCCTGTAAGACATGCATGCACGCATATAAGAATAAGTCAACTTTACCTTCTTCATTTCCAAGAGGGATCCATACTTTACAAGCTTTGCTTTTTAGTGGATCCCCCTCATTTCCATTTATGCTCTATATTATATTGTTTTTTTTTAATGTTTGTTTTACGAAGTAAGAATGCCCTTCTGTAAAATTGTACTTGATTTGTATTACTTTTTATTACTTTGCATTATGTTTTGAATGGAAATGAAATAAAGAATTAATTGAATTTAAAGGTAAATGCTAGTTTTGGTAACGATATCAAAATGAGTTCGTACAGAATCCAATGAAATGACCACCAAAGTGTCTGTTTGTATGAATAAAACGCATGTGCCAAAGAATTCTGGAAGAAATTGTGTAATTGCTGAGAAATCAGCAAATAAGCACAGGAATCGGGTAGGGCGTCGGGCACGACGCCCTAAGCAATAATTATACATTGTCCCACGTGCGCTTATCTGTGTTGGGGATCTTCGGTGTGAACATTTTTCAGCGTAGATTTCAAGATTTCACAAAGTTCAGTTAATGTAACTGTACCAGATCTAGATCCTCGATGATATACTGACAATTAAGCCTTGTTTTACAGACTTTCTCATTAAATCAGTGTTTACTGCAACTACTGGAAATTCTCTTTAAGAAAAATGGTGCAATCGAGTAGCGTGCCCACCATGTGCGGAGATTACTTCCTGAAGAATGGTCGTGTCCTCACCTACGTTTAAACCAATTAAGCAGTCTTAAAAACCACAATTCAAGGTGGTTTCTCTAAAGTGGTTTGGAAGACCACTAGAGATCACTTCCAAGACTGCTTCGGGCATCCCCATAAATGTTAAAACTGGTTTTCACTCAAATTAGTTTTACATGGGACATAGATGAGAACAGGGTCAATGCTGAAAAAAATTTGTGAAACAAAAAGTTATTGCTGAAGAAACAACTCTTCACTTTCTGAATAATGATTCAGACCATTTTGTTTTTGTTTTGACAAACCTGGGCTTCATGCCTTCAAACTAGGCAAGGTCCTCTTGGCCATCAACTCAATAATAAATGATGCTTCTATGTAATTATAGGTCCCATCTGTGGTTTGTAGCACTGGTAATGACCCTCATGATTTTATTATCATCATTGAAAGGAAGGGAAGTCCTATATTGGTTTACAGAATGAATATATCATGACAATCATAGGAAGTATGCTGCTTCCAACTATTTTATTTATTTGTTTGTTTACTTGTTTAAAAAAATTGCACAAAGCAGCCTTATGGCTGGATTGCATACAATTTACAAAAATGATTGATTCATACAATACACATACAAATGAGACATAAATAACTAAACTCTGATCTAGATTCAATGAATATCGGTAATAGGATTTAACAAATGAATTTATTCAATGAATGGTTACTCTTTTTAAATAAAATAGTTGTTACGTTGTGACAATATTCATTGACTTGAGGTTTTAACAGGAAAATGTTACATGCGGAGGTACTATTCATTACTCATCTCTTGATGGATTTTTTTTCTCAAAATAGCTATGTTCATAGCCAAGCAACACATTTTTTGAAAGGACTTATGTGTAAAATACATGCAGTTATATGCCTTTCACACTGCACATATTTTCCTTAACCCAGTGGGAAATTGGTGTGGCTAAGAGGGGGGGGTCTAAGCCCCACCAATTTTTCGAGGTTAAGCTTAGCCCACTTCATTTCCACACTTAATATGTTTTAGCAAAATTGGCTAGTATGTGAAATAGTACGGTACTATCTGGCCCTGCAAAAAAGCAGTGTTAACCGGCTTATTGCGGTGCTAAGAGATGCAGTGTGAAATGAAACCGGGCTAAGGAAAAGTGGGCTAAGCATTAGCCGATCACAGAATTTGAAATTGCACATTAATCATGCGCTGTGTGGCCAAATTATCAATATTCATGATCTGTGCGATAATTCGGGGTCAAGGCGTTAACCTCGGCTAAGCAAATATTATGGGGTTAAGAAAGACAGTGTGAAACCGAAAAGATAGTTTGGGGTTCAGGATAGTATGGGGTTAAGGAAATGCAGTGTGAAAAGCATTCATTTCTCTGTATTCTCCATGATGCAAGGTCAGATGGAAGGATTCTGCATTCATCCATCCAGGTACATAGTGTAGGCCTGTCCGTTGCTCATACCACGCTCCACTGAGCCTTGCTCCTTGGGGGTGCAACAGCCAGTTGCTGACAGTACTTTGGGGAAATGCACGGTTCTAATGGATACCTCATTAAGACAATTATCCAGAAAGATTGCTTGAAAGAGTGAATCAACCAGAAATAAGATGACATGACGGAAGACGATACGATTGCATGTCATTAAAGCATGGTTTGAAGAAATGGGCAGTGTAAAACTACTACAGTGGTATTCTTACTGCAATTTCTCTCATGAAGCGACATTCTATAAGAGGTGGTAGGACTTTATTATGTACATGTAGGCCTATGTATCTCATCTTTTTTATTCATGCAGTAATTCATGTTATTATATTTCTGAGAGCCTTATCTTATGTTTATGCCTTGCCTGATTTATCATCCCGTGAACCTCCCATGATTATACATGTAGGCCTATACAGTGCGTATCAAAAAAAGTTTACACTTTGAAAAAGCCCTGGGAAATAAAAAATATACAACATGTGGGTAATTTTTTCACATATAATTATGGGTTTGGGTCTCATCTATCCAATGAAGGTAAAAGTTTTGACGGAATGTTACACTCGAGTGAGCACTTTCCATTTTCGTAAAGCTCGCAGAAATCTGTTTGCGCAGAAATGCTTGTTTTCACGCTGTGTCAAGGGGAAAGGGCGAAATCAAACTTACCCTGTGAAGCATTTCTCATAAATTTCGCTAGCACTTTTAGCCAATTGAAATAAAACGGATACATTCAAGCATTTTGTAACAATTTTGCTGCCCAGATTTGAAATTTCAACACTTAGTAAGCACAACCTTTACCCTTTTTGTGCCAGCTGGATCTGAGGACATAACTGAATCTGAACAAAAGTTTATATCAGACATCTCCAGCATTTTTCACTAAGTTTTTATCATTTAAAGTTGGTATACATATCATTTTCATTTAATACTTGTTTCTCCACACTTTTCCCAAGCTTGGCAATGATTAACAAAATGAAAATCAAGCCTAAGCAATTTCATGTAAATCACAGCTCAGTGTAAAGCAAATATCGTCACGATGACCTCGTTGTGTGGGGGAGTAGGATGGGGCTCAATGCACTCTTCGAAGTGTTTTGGGCGGCAAGGAAACAAGTTTAAAAGGTAAAAGATATCTTCATATCAATATTACTTGCTAATTTCCACGTGTTCTTCATGATTAAGGTCTACTTTTATTCGCATAACTATTTCAAAGTTCTGCGCAAATCATTTTTCACCAACTTTTCAAAACTAAGTGGTGCTCACTCAAGCAGAAATATTTTTCGACAGTTATATCGTCATTTGCTTAAATGGATCTGTACCAATGCTGAAATGTGGAAAAATTGTCAGGATATTACAAATATATAATTTTACAGGATTTTTTCTAAGTGTAAACTTTTTTTTGATACGCACTGTATAATCATGCCTGACTTTAATACCCTCTGTTATCTCGATCGAAACAGCTGTGGCATACTGTAGTGCTTCTGACTCTTGCATTGATATCAAAGGGTCGTATATGTGCGATTATTACTGCATGTCAGTGTCCTTTGGCAAGGCGTAAATCCATGCCCTTGCCACTCTCCACCCTGGTGCTAAATGGGTACCTGGTAAGATGTGAAAGTCAATAGCTTGTCCAGTGTAGTATATGTTCCTCATTTGCGACTGACTAAAATGCTCCCCATGGAGTGGAGGATTTGGATTCATTGGCCCGTATTCTGAAGTCGGGTTTAACTTAAACTCAGGTTTAAAGTTGTGGTTTAAGTATGGGAAGCCAAAAGTATTAGAAATTTTATTAAGTTGTATGTTTCTTACGTTTACTGTGCTCTTAACTGATTTATTGATGGTGAAGACAATCATCTATTTATACTTCCTAGACAATTATGAATGATTTGAGAGCCGAATGAGCTGAATTATTTTATCTCTACTGTTAATGATTATGTAACAATTGGCTGTCCATACTTCAACCACAACTTTAAACCTGAGTTTAAGTTAAACCCAACTTCAGTATACGGGCCATTGGGTGTGGGAATGATTGATTAAATCAGATGACCAGGATAATAATAAATCTGTTAAGGTGCTTTGTAGATATGCACTCTATATGTCTCAAGCACATTGTAAATAACCAGATTGTGATTAGAAGTGTTAACAATCTTGATATTATTTATAAACCCCCTCAAAGCTTTATTGATCCTGGTGTATATAGTCTGGAGACACACCCTCTTTTTGGAATTACTCATATTTTTTCATATTGCTACAGGGAGCCAAGACATGATCCCGACTTGTATGGCTTGGCTTTCCACCCTTGGACTGTGCAATTAGTAGACGTGTATTACCAGAATACCTTTTAAATTACAAGAACTCACTCAGACCTCAAAATACATGTACCTGATAATTATTTTTCTGCATTCATACTGACCCAAATAAAGCAGACTGTTTCTGATTAAGTTCTCATAGTTACAAGCATGCGCAGTATGGTCTAATTATATAGAATGCGTGGCAAAAGCAGCCCTCGGTGCCTACACCAAACAACTCACTGCGTTGAGAAGGTTCTTGTAACTTCGGCAAGTACCTGCTGAATAGCTGGTATTTTCTTTCAAGGATATTACAAAGATTTTGCTTTCACATCAATTGGCAAAAATACCAACATGTATTTTCTGATCGGGGGAGATGAGGGAAATTTTCAAATCAGAGAATACCAGGGGCTTGTCTTACAAAGAGTTGTAGAGTCGATCCAATCAATCGCAACCATGGAAAGCCAACAAAGTCAACATGTAAAATGCATGTTTGTTCAAAAAAATTCTAGATATGAATTGTATATCCATAAATTCATTGATATCTTGATAATTTGGTGTGTTTCCTGTAGAAAATATTTTGACACTGATGGATTGATTGGACCAATCGTAACTCTTTATAAGATGGAGCCCTGATGTTCTTTAACTTTGAGACAGTCTGAATTACACCTGTATTGTCAGTAGCTTTATAATGTATACTTGATGTGCGACATGTCAGTTGACACTCATGACCTATTTTCAAAAATAGATTTAAAAACTTGTTCTGCTTGCCTTGGGCATTTAATGAAATAAATGCCGTTAGCGATTTTCACTGACAGTTGTTATGATAATCTGCTGAAACCCTTTCATCTGATTGGCTCAAAACAAATTACTTGTTGAAAATCACTGACAGTTTGCTTTATGGAATACTCCCCTTTTGTTGTGCCGTCAATTACCTGTGATATGATTCTCATTGTCAGATGGCTTTTATCTTTGTGTGTATGTGCAACATTCCATGCAAACTACAAAGTGAATTTAAACACATATTCAAACACAGATTATTCATACCCCAAGTTCATTTTTGTATGAAACGCTCATGTATTTTGCTGTTGTTGAATAATATAATAATAATAGTAGTTACATTAATATAGCTCATAATACATATTACTAAATATATTGATCTAACCCTTGATCATTTTTGAAGTCAGTGCGATTTATCATTGAATAACAAACAAAGTAAATTTTTTGTGCAAAGTCTGATTCAATAAATCCAGGGTCCTCTTTGCTAATAAGAGCCAGTGATTCCCTAATACACATATTTACAATGATTAATGCAGCTGAAAAGAAATAGTTTTCACCAATACCTGAGAATGATAAATTGTCTTCCAAACATGAAAACGTTTATTTCTTTGAAGAGATATTATTGAGTGATCAGCTTCTGTTGTTACATAGATTCTAATGTGTACTTGCAAACATTAAAGTAGAAATGATTTCTTTTCAGCCTTACGTCGATTTGTAAGACTGACAAAATACCTCTGATTGTCCTCCAAATTGATTTGATTTTGAAGCAATCAGTAGAAATCAGAGGCAAACTTCTCCATCATGTCGAAATCAAATTTAATTTTAAAAAAAAATCATGATTCTCAGAAATCGTCGGCAGTCATCCGAACCGTCGTATCACACATATGACAGTGCAAACCCACTTCAGAGAAAATGGACTTCAAAGTTTACTATAATTTTCACACTTGGTTCCCCAGCTTTACATGTTCATTGCTTGAAAAATACATGGTTGGAAAGACCTTAACTTTCTACCTCCATAGAAAGACCAAGAAAATTGCTTGGCGTTGGTTTCTTTATTTTTACACAAAAGTAAGGATCCAATGGCAAAAGAGCTACATGCTTGTAATTTGGGTTTGAGCGACTTAGATTTTCCCTGTACAAAAACGTCATAGGGAAAAAGCGATACGCCGTTTTTACTGACCGCGAGTTCAGTGCGCGCGATCAGTCAAAACGTATCGCTTTTCACGTGCAAAGTCAATGCAGTGCCCAGTGCGACAGTTTGGTCAAAGCGTTGTATCACTCTGTTACAGTACAAGTCTCAAATGGGATTTGCAGTGCATTTTATTAAAATTTTGTATGTCGTCGTTTTGAAAATCCTCTCATATCTCAGAAAATGAAATAAATTGCTGCCGATAAATTTAGTTATGAATAAGGTAGGACTTGTGCTTTCATTTTCTGCAAAAATCTTAAAATCAATTTTTTTTCACCAAAATGGACTGATACGACGGTTCGGAGGACCGCCGACGAAATGATCCAGATACATTTCATCAGGTATTTACTGAACGTGAATGCACGAGAGGATATTGAATAGGTTAATCATATCCAGTTTACGAAAGCAAAAATAAATACATATGCTAGGATGGAAGACAGAAATACCTTGATGTCAAGAAATAGATATTTTTATGGTGCCAAGACACCACAAACATTTGAAATGTGCAAACATAAAAAGCAAACTCTGTATTAATATTTGTCTTGTGATGTATGTGTATGTTTGCCAAAAGTGATAAAGAAAATTAAAGTTTGTTTGCAAGTGATGATTATTTCTTGATTCTCTGCCAAGAGTGTTAGGTAGCTTAAAAAGGGTAGTCCAGTAAATATTTGTTTTTATTTTGTGATTTTACTTTTAAAAGGTTTAATATAGACCTATATGTCTTGGCATATCACATGGATGTAAGGATGCCTTCTTATTGTATTCAATCTTTATCCTCCATTCTGTGAAATAAATTTATTATAGGTTTTTGTGGGATCAGTGGTGATTATATCATTGAATTATATATGTAGCTCAACACTAATTTACATTCTAATCAACCAATACCATGTATCAATTTCAAACTCTTACATACATTTAGCTCTTCTGTGAAATGTTGCTGTCTTCTCACAAATCAAATCAGTTGATTCATCAAGGAAATTTTTCAATACGTATGATATTCGCAGTAGATTAATGATGGAGCGATAAATAAGGATGTCATTAAATACATCTGGAGGTGTTTTTATGTCATATGAAATTGTAACATGCATCAGTTCATGTCTAATTTAATATTATTTGCCTTCAGGTTCGGATTATTCACTTGTTTGTAAGTACAGTTATATCATTATTTTCGTTCTTATGATAGACTCTGTCTGGATGTGGTTATTCATGTTCAGCATGAATTCAATTTGGCCCGCACGGTGTAGCTAGCACTTCCAGCAGCATGAATTGGTAGCGAATCAGCATGTACATGACTTCATCAGTGATCGTGTTGCAAGTTGAATTTTCATCATCATCATCGGCGTAATTTCCCCAATATACCTCCAACTACGTCACTGTGTTGTTCACTTCATCATCATTCTCTTCATCTCAAAATCATCAATTTGAAAATCCAAATCTAGATAAAATTCTTTCATTTCGGGATCGAAGTATTCAGTGACAATGTAGAGAAAATGTACCCTTGCAACAGGTTTTGCATGCAAGTGGAGCTTCACGTGGGAGAGCCAATCACGCCTCTCGTACAGACAGTGACGTCATAAAAAATCCCCAATTTCGCGGACGTAATTCTGCGTGTTTGAAGCATCCAGAGAGAGAACTTTAAACTATCAATTAACTGAGTTTCATCGGTCTCCATGATAAATGATGTGCACCATCGTGTTCTCCTTATTTTCTCCTTTATTGTGATATATGATTCTCCATTTTTACGATTTTCAATATGTTTCTACGTTAATAGTGACAAGCCAAATGTATTAATTTAGATTGAAACTGTGTAAAATATAAATCTGAAAGATTAGAATTTAAATCTTTTTTAGATTAATAGTTAATTCTTAAGATTAAAAATAAATCTTAAAATTTGGCTGGCCATTATTCACTGCTGAACTGGTTTTAAAGAAATATATTGCCAATCCCAAAATGGACAATCATATACATGTATAAATTAAAGCAGAAAATAAGAAGAATACGGTGGTGTGTTTCATTTATCATGGAGACCGATGAAAGTCACTTAATTGATAGTTTTACAGTTCTCTCTGAATGCTTCGAACACGGAAATAATGAAATTGGGTGATTTTTTATGACGTGTATGCTGGTACAAGAGACTTGATTGGCTACCCCACAGCAAGCTCCACCAGCAAAACCTGTTGCGAGGGTATGATTTCTCCACACTTTCACTAAATACTTTGATCACGAAATGGAAGAAAACCCAGAAGTTTATTGAGTTTTGGATTTTGAATTTGATGATTTTGAAGAAGAGCAGCTTGATGATGAAAATTCTAGCTCTAGTGAACAACAAAGTGACGTGGATGAAGATGAAGTAGGGGAATTTTGCCGGTGATGGTGAGTCGGAAGAACTCACATGTAACTACATACATGTACACTGTGTCGTACCATCAAATCCATGAAAATCAATTCCCCCACGTCCAAACAAAGTCTCTTCACTCAACAAATTGACTTTGAAATGAGACCGAAAATGCTTATACTTCACTTACAAACAAATAATTATTGCTTCATGGTCAACAATCTCAACTACACACTTGACCCTTGCCTCTTTAGTGTTCACAATCTGTGCTGTCTGTGAAATCATCACATATTGATTAAGAATTTCAAATAATCTGTTCCTCTGATTGGTCAAAAGTGGGATCGTGTATTTCGTGTATGTCTGCAAACAAGAAACTAAGCTGATTCCTGTGGTGACTGCATCGCGGTTCCATTGAGCCTAGAAACAACCATGCCTCTAATAGCAGTTCATATATCTATCCATCTTATACATGTTGGACATCTGGTACACATCAAGACAGCTGTTTTAAAAGCTTCAAGAAGTGTTATATTAGGCGGTGCTGCACCATCCCGAGTTTGCTCAATCTCAAGATTTTAGCCCGATCAGCCCTCTTCGCGATTAATCTCGAGATTCAAGAAACCCCGTCTCCACCATCGCACGAAGAGCGATTCTTGCTCGAGCGAGGCAACAAGCCCGATATTCCGAGCATGCACACTTTCGATCTTGGAGTTTCAACGGCCCGCGCTTTTGAATAACTTCCCGCGATATGCAATCAAGTACATGTACTATTTCTCCGAATTCGACCGTTGTTATGCAACAATCCTCTCAGCTCAGCCGCGCTATAATTATAAGCGAGTGAGGTATTCTTCGTTTAATATGATGGCGGACTCCGAGGCAACGACAGAGGGGGAGAGAGAGAGGGGGGAGGAAAGAAATGCTATTTGCTCACATTTTGCGAAGGAATAAGACGACAATGCTGTCAGTATTGTTATTGACTATGACCATCGTCGATAATGAGCGCCTCCCCCATCGGTCTGGTCTCTCCCAAAATCCATTCACGGGGGGCTTGACACCATCGTTGCTGATTGGGGAATTGATGAACGCTATGATAAAGTTGACTTTCGCATGCGTTCGGTATAATCGCTGTTTATGTTTTTACCAAGGCGGAAATGGAACGCGAATTGCATTATGGACTGAAGGTCATGAATAAATTAACCCGAGTCCAAACCCGAGTGCGTCTGCACCTACGAATTAGCGCGATAATTCGTAAATAGCGCGCTATTTTGCAAATAAACCCGAGTTGACTTGGGATTGCAATCTCGAGATTAATCCTACGAACTAGCGCGATAATTGCGTCTGCATTACAAACAATCTCGAGATTTTTCAGATCGGGATAATTTGCCGGATCAGAAATAGCGCGCTAATTTGAAAACTCGGGATGGTGCAGACGGCCCTATTGACTGAAATTCAGAGTTTACCTCAGTCTCTATTGATAGTGTGTTCATAAATGCAAAATGAAAAAAAAAATGTTCAGAGGGTTTTTTTTTAATCAGAGCTAGCATCGATTTTTTACCAAAGAAATTTATTTTGAAATGCTTTCATGATTGTGAAAAGACGTGAAATTTGCCAACCCCAGACATTACTCTCTGATTTTCAAGTTTCCCTATACTACTTTTTTTCAGAACCCTAAACATCAAAGAATTACAAATGAATCAATATTTATTTCAGCCTCTTTCAAGATTGCGGCGTCTCCACCTATCCTTTTAAAAGGACTTCATTACTATTCATCTTTTCATCCAAACATTTTCAAATCATTTTATGGAGAAGGTATTTTCTGTTTTTTTTTTCTTTCTATGAGCCGTTTTGCGGTTGTTCATTCTTCATTGGGTGCAGCCATGCACATTGAAGCTCCCTGCCCAGAAGTGATGTGATTTTCTTTCTTTGGTCCTCTGCGTACGTCTGCTATTTACCAAATGAAAGCTTTCCGCAAACAAGCCAGCCTAGTATGATGATGCTGCGTGGATATGAGCCGGGCTTCATAAATTATTCTTAGTCTCTCTCTTGTATTCTTTTGCATGCCTTCTACACCGCTTTGTCTCTGCTTCAGAATCACTACTATGGTTGGCTCTTCTTTCTTTTTTTCTCTCTCTCCATCTTCCTCTCCACTTCTCTCTTTTTTCTCTATTCTCTTTATGCATCTTCCCTCTCTTATTCCTCCATTTTCATTTTCCCTTCCTCTTTTTCTCATCTCTTTACATGCTCTTTTTCTATTCTTTTGCATCACCCTCTCTTCTCCCCTCTCATCTCCATATACCCCTCTATATTCCACGGGGTGTTGAAAGATAATATGCAATCAAACACAAATTTCTGATGCAAATTTACAATTTATATACCTGTATGTATCGATTGTATCTAGAGAAAATTGACCTTTTCTACGTGGTGCAAGAATACCTGCAAGCAAGTGAAAATGTTTAATTGCCAGACTTGTGATTGATTTTAGGATTAAAAATTGACTTGTTTCACAAGACATTGCTCTCTATCTCTCTCCCCCTTTCTTTCCCTCTCCCTCTTTCCATCTCCCTCCCCTCTGTCTGTCTGTCTCTCTTCCTTTCTCTATCCCTCCCTCTCTTCCTTTCTCCCCTATCTCCTCTATTATCTTCACTCTTTCATTCTTTCTGTCTCCATCTATCACCCTCCTGACAATCAAACCAATGTATTTTCACACACATATAACATCAGTATATTGAGGGAGGATGGGTCATCTCGGGAAGCAGGCAAGTAAGAGCAGTCAGGCTAGCAGCAGGCATATCAGTAGCTGGGGCTGGGATTATACCGTTGCCTTGGTAGTGACGTCAATGCATCCTCCCTCCAAAGGGGTCATTCACACTTGCTCTTTTACATTACACTTTTATTCTCATGGTGTTAAGAAATTTGACTCGGAATGGTGTCAACAGGGAGTCGACTCTTCAAATGAATTTCATTCTTAATTCATTTGACTCGAAATGGTATCAGCTGAAAATCACTCAATTCTGAGTTGAAGTGACTTGGAAATGAGCTATTTTGACTCCTAGCTGTTGCCACGCCAAGTCAGATATGACACCATAGAATCTGTCAAGATTAAATCTAGGATAAATTGGTGGAAACAGACCTGTCGATTCTTTTTTTTTTTCATGATCAAGCTTTGTAATTGGAAAGTTTGTATTTTATTTATCAATGGTGTACTTGTATCTAACTTCATATAATCCATGATTTTTCCAATGCTTAAAGATGGAAATATTTTGCTACAAGGTGCGCTTATGCTTACATTGTGGCACGTACATATAGACTACAATCATATTGATACCAATTGTCATCCGTTTATATTTTTCAGTTTGATTCTCCTCTCGTTACAGCAATGTGGAGCGTTGTGGCCCAGTAGATTAGTCTCCGGACTTTGAAACAGAGGGTTATGGGTTCGAATCCCAGCCATGGCGTAATTTCCTTCAGCAAGAAATTTGTCCACATTGTGCTGCACTCGACCCAGGTGAGGTGAATAGGTACCCGGTAGAATTTATTCCATGAACACTTTAGCGCCTATTAATATGGCGGCTCCGCTGCAGCCTGGGTAATAATATGATACCAAGTATCAAAGCGCAGTTGAGTATATGAACATAGTAACTGCGCTATATAAACGGACATGTTATTATTAATGTGGTAATACATGTACTCCAACTGCATCAAGTATTTACCCTTCGTTTTTACCATTAGACTGATTCTATGGATGTACCTGTACATACACATGTGTTCACACCATATCTTTTTCTCCATGAAAAAAAGGTTAAAGATTTTGAGGATCATTAATAGATTACATGGCCCGCATTATAATGATCGCGTTTAGATTTCTGAAGGATGATCTGAAACAGCCGGAGCTTGTGGACTTATCCAGGCTAGATCCAGGCCAGTGCGTTCCCAAAATACCTAACATATTGACATGACAACAGATAGTGACATCTATTGGATTTTTTATGACATAGTTTGACAGTGACAGTGTCTACAGTCATGAAGGGGATTTGTATGAGGGTATACAAACTTCTCTTTATGTCTCTTTAAATGTTAAAAATTTGTTTAAGACCTGTGTATATTTTTACAGCAAGTAGACACTTGGTATTAGAATGATTGAATACTGAAATCAAGCTATTTTCAAAAGCCTTTGTTATTAATAAAGATAATCTTGAAAGTTATTAGTATGTCCCATGCTGCTGATTCTTCCTTTCTGAAATACAGGATGAAGTGTAAAATAATATCATCGTTTTAAAAATTGATCTGTTGACTGCTTCCTAATGCTGATTGCATACATTAGGTGCATCAGTGTCCTGTTGAAACTTCAAATTTTTATTTTCATTCATTTAACTTGATGAGCAAAAAAAACAATACAGCATCTTAGTTTTGAATTTATCTTGCTTGTCGCAACCAACCAGCCATAAACAAAATCTGTGACAATTTTTTTTTAGGTCAATTAGACTTCGGCTTTCATGGGATCATGGGGCAACCATTCTTTATAGAGTCGCCCCAAGATCTGTCGCAAACAATATTCAAGATTCTGTAGAAAAATCATTTTTCCAACTATGACAAAACGATAAGTTTTGCTTTTATTGGATAATTGCTCATTACCCCTGAAAGTAGCCCTGAAAATGAAATCGCCCCAATTTGGAAAAAAAGCTAGCCCCTAAAACATAAAAAAAATTTCCTACCATGCAGTCCGTTCAGCCCGTAGCTAGGAACCCAGCATTGAAGCTTCATGTACATGTACTATTTAGTGCTTATTATGTATAGAACGGTTTACATAATCATGTTCATTGATATCTACTAAATCCCATCCAATCTCCATCGGATTAATCACTTATATTTTAATTCCCAACAACATGCTTTCAATATGAACTCATCTTCCAGAATTACACGTCTTCCCGCACACATTCAACTGTGAAGTGTGTTCCAGATTAAAGGCTTCACTCCCATCGTGGATCAATATGGTATCCAGCTGTACGTTGTTCCCTGCTAAAAGAGATCTGCACATGTTGTTGGATCCCGCACTCAGGAAATCATATCTCCCAAGTATCGCATTCCACCGGATTCCGCAATGCTACCCTTTAGCATAAATTCTCATATAAACCCAATTAAGATACATGTATCTGCCTCTGCCAGCACACTGCACCGCCTAAAAACAATTCGAATATCGTTTTGGATTCATTCCTGACAGAGTAGATCCATCAGCTTAATTTGGAAATCAAGTGAAAATTGCAAAAATGTTTGACCATTGACAATAGGAGGTTGAATATATGCCATTGACAAGTAACCTGTTGAATATAATTAGGAAAAAGACAATCCAGACACAGTCAGTGTTGCATGTGTTAGCATTATGCATGTTACCATGGAATATTGGCGAACAGTTTTTGTTATTTTTGTGTATTGGTTGTTTATAAAGTGAGTACTGCAATAAGCCCTTATGTATATCACATTAATTTGGGGCAGTGTCATAATCAGAGGTAGATGTGAACATGTTAACACATCAGTTTACCACACTTTTACCAGTGTGTGATTTGCGGGTGTGTCGCAAAAGAGTTGAGTTGTAATTTAGCATGATTCAACAGCAAATCAGTTCGTTGGATTTGCAATACCTATTGGTTGCAGCGGACAGGCCAAAAGTCGCAATGCCTCATGGGAAAAAGTCGACATCTGTGTTGCACTCGCTATTGCACGCATGCATGCGGTTATGCTGTTTACTTTACCATGGTTGAGGAAGTGAGGGAGAAATTTGCTGTATATTTCTTTGCAAAATTGAGACCATTTTCGGTCAATTCCTGCTCTGCTTTTGCCATATGTTTTTCATTTCTAAAGCATCATAGTCACATTGCAGTACTGTGGACTGCCTACGCCTGCACGCGATGTCGACCTTGAAGTTGGAAATTGGCTTGTCCACTGCAACCAATAGATGGCGCACTGTTATACGTATTGTAAATCTATTTGACAGCCAATCCTGATCAACTGCAAGTAGCAATCAATTTTACAAATTTGTGTTTAATCAGAAAACATGTGCTTGATTTTGCAATGGAATATAGTTTGTTGCTATACCTGATTGCTTTTGAAAGGTTTGGTGTAAAAAAAAAAGAAGTTAACTTGCATTGGGTATTGCTCTTGCCCTATCATCATCAGGGTACTTGCTTGATATTTTGATCTAAAGAATTTAATGAGACCATTAAAAACTCTGGAATAAGAGAGAGATTATAGATGAGATTTGGGAGATTTTGAATAGTTTAGCTCAAATAAAAAGAAATATTTATTTCAGTTCCAATTTTTCATATATTTTAACTTTTTAAGACTCTTTAAGAAAACAGAGATGAATTGTAGAAAAACATGGGGGGTTTCATTAAGCATCGTGTAATTTGTTCTGAGCCAATCAAAGGCAAGAATTTCAGTAGCTTATAACAAATAGTCAGTAAAATTTGCTGACGTGTTTCATGAAATACTCCCCAGTATCAATCCTGTCTTCTCACTATTGTTTTAGCCACCATCTTCATTGGTAATGTGTTGAATGATGAATGAGTCGGATGAGAATAGATTTGTTGGGGTTCTATCAAGGGTTGATTAGAAGGGCTAATGCTTTTGATGTGGGATGCCTTAACATTTTAGAGTCATTACACATCAGCTTTGATAGACAAAAAAGGCCTCTCAGATATACTGGCAATCTGATCATTTCTGTAAAAGCTTTGCATGCATTTCCACATGAATTTATAAAAAGTGTCATTGGACAGCCATGATAATAATCATGTTGCAATTAGTAGCATGCAAGGTGATTGTGAAATCTTCTGTCAGTTGTAATAGATAGCTGCATAAATTAATATGGTTGTTGGTACATTTTGAGAATTAATTATTATTCATGATTATGATAAAAATTATCAAACATTGATTGGGTGAGAATTGTTATTTCATATAGGTACATGCTATTATTTTGCTGTCTTTTATTAGTTTTATTCCCTCCTCCCCCCCCCAAAAAAAAAGTACACACCCACACACAACATTATTTACAAGAGCCATTTTTTAAGATACCAGAGCCAGTTTTATAATTTACAAAAGAGGAGAAAATATCATTTGTATCTAGTTTGATATATTTCTGAAAAGTTACTGGCCCGACACCAATTTTTACCGGTCTGAGACCGTTGGCCCAGTGCCAGTGTTTGTTTGTTTGCTTGAAATTTATCTTTGCGTTCCACATGTTCAACATAATACAACATAATCAATTATTACATAGATTTTACATATATATACATTTTAGACACACGTATCATTTACAATCTCTGTCTGAATATAAAAAAGTATATGAAAAATATTATTTAACTGAATTTCAGAACGCAGGAGACCGTCGTCATGAGCGACCTGCTTGATGTTGACGACAGCCTCAAGGTAAAAAGAAGCGACATGTAAAACTTACACATTTTTTAACAAGTGTCGTGCGCTGATAATTGTACCCATAGACAAATCAATCATGAACAATCAAGAAAAATAAGGTAGGAAGATTACACAGCAAAGAGGCAGCAGAAACACACATTTTCCTTTTTTTCTTAAAATCATGCCCTTTTCTCCCGGGGGGGGGGGGGCATTTTCGAAATGCAAACCATGGGCACCAGTGTACATCAATGTAAATCACCATTCGTCTGTAGCCACAATTAATTGATTTTATTCTAAAATCATTTATCGATCTTTCTGATGTAAATGTATCTTCATGTATCTATCTGTCTTTCTATTCTATCTACATATCCGTCTGACTATCTATCTATTTGTATCTATCTTTCTACCTATCCATCCATCTGTCCATCTACTGTATTAGTCAATCTTTCTATCTATCAATGTATCTAATCTATCTCTTTATCTATCAACATGTATCTATCTATCTATCAATCAAGTGTGCCACCCCTTACTATTTTATAACAACCATCATTCAATAAAAGTTGGTTATCCATAAATACATGGTACACCTGGCTTAATAGAAAAGCAGACCCTGCCATGTAAATATTAACCCTGAGCAAAATAAACATAGGCAATCAATCATATTTTACCATTAATGAGCCTACTAATCACTATAAATCTAAAACTAAAGTTTGTTACATGTAAGTATTAAATTGATTATGTAGATGACCCAGGAGCTTTGTTAGGCTACAGTGTAGCTATCATGGTTATATCACTCTCACTTTCATTTTCTCCAAATTAGTCTATTTTAAACTCATATGTGGCAAGTTTTAAATCACACATTTTTATATTATCCATGACCATTGAACTGAAAGCTGTTCCTAGATATCACTATTTATGTGTAGAGATGTATGATTGACTCTTCCCCATACTCTATTACATGTACATGTCTTTTTCTGTTCTGAAATGTATGTGATTGTTTTTTCTCTGAAATTGTAAGCCAGGGCTCATTCAACCATGTTTGTACCAAAGCAGAAATCAGAAAAGATGGTTACTCAAGGTACATGTCTGAAGGTGAATCACTGTACCATAGGATGCAAGAGTACCACAAAGTCTACATAGATATTGCTGTATTTTCAAGCTGTGTGGGGGTAGGAGTCAAGCCTCTTGTATTCTTGACACAGATTTGAAGATACTTGTTTGCTGAAAATCCAATATTCTGTATCGTCTTCTCCAGATCATGCAAATTTATTGTGCTACCGTTATGTTTCTAGGTCAATTGGTGACCGTTCCTCTATGGCAGCAATTGTGCACTGTTGCCAATTTGAAAGTAGCATAGCAAATTTCATATTGATATATGAGTATTTTTTTCAGAGATTATTGATATATTTCCATATGTATTTTCTAAATATTTATTTATTTTCTGTTAGTATTCATGGCAGTGGTACAATTACTTATTTTTATATATGGTATACAATTTGTTTTTGTTTGATGGAAGTGACATGAATAAAATTGAAATTGAATTGAATTATGGTGATGGTGGTCATCATCATTGCCATAATTCATCAACTTAAAATAATGCCCATACATATATTTTGATTAAATGAAAATATTATTCTCTTATAAATTAATGCTTGAAATAAACTCTTGCACAATCGTCCCTTGAGCATATGGTATCTAACCATCCTTATTTTGACCGCAGCTTTCTTCTTCATTCTCTTTCTCTGCTCTATGGGAATATGATGCTGTGGCATGCATGACTCCAAATGAATTCTAGATAAGTTCCCTAAATGTATAATGGCACTTTAGTGCATAATGCACAGCAATAAAATTAGCTTTCATATACATGCAGGACAACAGCATTGCCACAGTCAATCACATGGTACTCAAATTTTATCACTGTGCATTACTGTGTAGTACAGTTCTTATAGAAACATGGTATTATATTTTATATAGTATTTGTAAACACTAAAAATATGAGTCAATGCTTGAAAAGAATATCTCATGATACACAATTATTGAATTTTTGAACAGATATCTTTCATATCTTGCGTATTTATGATTGATAAACAAGAAAAACACTGTTATTTACCTATAAAAAGCACTCCATCAGCAAGAGTTTTAGTCTTTAAGCTCTTTTTTTCTATTTGTACACTTCAATGTTTCACTAAAGTTGTCTATGGAATAAAGGCTTACATTCATTTATACCCCTTTCACAAACCCAATTATGCTGATAATATTTTGGTTGTAAAATCGGAGCAGGACCAGAGTTATCCGCATTATTTCGATGCTGCAATTATCCGCATAATAGCAGCATCGGGAGCAGATTTTGGCTTTGTGAACGTATTTCCAAAGTAATGTGGATAATTGCCATGGTGCGGTCACAAAAGGTCACCCTTTTCCAACACAACCCTATTGGAGCGGGCGTGTGCAGTTGCCTTGACAATTATCCGCCTTTTTCAGGTCGCGCGCTCGTAAAAAGTAGTGCAGATTTTTTTCGGAGTTTGTGAATGCAATTTTTATTGAATTATCCGCATTACTCTTAGGCGGATAATTGGAGAATGGGTTTGTGAAAGGGGTATTAGAATAATATATTTTTGTGGTAAGAGACGGAAACAAGGAATGACCAGAGGAATCTGTTTGAATACATGATGATGGTAGTTATCACTTTCCTTTAATATTTGACTTTTAATATTCCTCAAAGGAATGATAATGGCATATGGCAGGAAATTAAACCATGTTTCTAAAGGAAATGAAGGGGTATAAATCATTCCTTACAGTCACCATTGAACTATGAAATGAACCTGCAGCAGAGTAAATCTCTATCTAAATTGTTGCCAATTTAACACTCGGCATGATACCAAGGGTTCAGACAGGAAGGCGTGTGGATTTCCAGGTACCAGCCAAAAATAGCAGATGATGCCGGATTCTTTCAGCCAAACATCGGTCAAACAGATGTTCTTATTATCAAGTTGTCATCATTTTTTAAATCTGGCATTTGAACTAATTGGACTCTTTGGGATAGCATGACATGAGTTTATTGTGCTTTTTTTTACGAAAGGGACAAGACATTTCATGGCTGACGAAGTAATCATTCTTTGAGTCTCTGGAGACCCTTGTGGCTCTATTACCAAGGGAATGTTACAAAAGAAATATAAAACCTACCTGATTATAAACCTAATTGATTCCCTGATGTTCATTTTCAATTTCAAAGCATATTTTTCTGAAAATATTTTTTTAATTACATTTATGACTCTGTTGGAAATTTCCTAATGATGTTTCTTGTCATGTTGTTGTGATAATTTATCTTCATATTCACTGTGATAATTTATCTTCATTTTCACTGTGATAATTTATCGTCATGTTCACTGTGATAATTTATCTGCTGTTTTGTAAGTAGACAAATGCAAGGTTAACTCTTTTAAATAGTATATATCTTTTTGTATTTTTTTTTTTTGGGGGGGTGGTTATTGATGTTGCTTATCCAAAGCGATTTTTTTTATCTTGTATTTCCTAAAAGTGTCATGATACTTAAAAACATCTCTGAGACAATCATACAAGCTTAATATGTGTCTTGATTACAAATATCTTACATTCTGTATCATGTTGATCAGTTATTGAAATTCCAGAGCAAGCTCCCCTTTATGCTTCTACTATTTCCTATTTCCCCCCCCCCCTGCCTTTGGCTTGAGATTTTCTAGAATATTGTATCCTGGATGATTTAATCTTTTCATTTTTCCATTTTGTTGTTTGACCAATGACAGGCCATGTCCTAACTCTTACCCAGACTGAGCACGAGCAGACCAGCTGCTAACATGGACAACGAACTGCCCCGCCAGGAACTGGTCAAGTGCGTTGTGGTCGGCGACAGCGCGGTGGGCAAGACCAGACTGATCGTAGCCCGGGCAACCAACCAAGCAATGACGAGATCGCAGCTCTTCCAGACTCACATTCCTTCCGTCTGGGCCATTGACCAGTATCGCATGTGCCAAGAGGTAAATTGTTATGACAAATATGATTATATCAGGGGGAAAATAATAGATTAATCTCTGGAAAGACCACCATTCACTACAATTATGAAATTCACTAATGTTGCAGATTTACGCAGTAGGAATGTGTTAACACTGTGGGGCCCAACCGAGCTGTGGCCGAGCCCGGGCTGAATTGCACTACTCTGCCTCCCTATTATGTGCGTTTACAGTGGCGGGCTCGGTCCGGCCAAAATGTTAGCCTTTCAATTCTTTGTCTTAGTGGCACTCTACATGTAAACGAACAAATATTTTGTGGCGTGCCGGGGTCATGCCAGCACGGGAAAAGGCATAAAGACCGAATTCTGAAACGCAAAGCTAGAAGTCATTTCCTATGACATAACGATCCTTTCACTTCTGGAGTTGCGTTTGGTACTGCATTTGGCCCTGCGTGTGTTTACGATGAAAAAAGGCCGAGCCACAGCAGAGACAACCTCCAGGCCTGGGCCAAATGCGCAGCCGCTTTTGGTACCGCATTTGGCCTTTTGAGCGTTTACATTTAATTTTAGGCCAGGCTCGGCCACGGCTTGGCCCGGCCTTTTTTTTTTCATTGTAAATGGGGTTTGAAGATGTGAAGAGTAGCCCCCCTATGAAAAAAAGATAATTTTTTTATAATCATCATATTCAAATTAACTTTGAGATTGCTGCATAGACTGAACTCTTGGTATTTCCATGAAATAATGAACGTTTTTGGTATGTCCCACCCCCAATTTTTTTTTTACTTCACTGCATGAACCACTCAAGCTGTGATGATTTCATAATAATAATAATATTCCGCATTTATATAGCGCTTAATACATCGGAACAACGTCTCTAAGCGCTTTACAGACATATTATTACCCCGGTCATCGGATCCATGCATGCCCGCATACAATGTATGCACCTTCTCCACTCCCTGGGGAGCATTCCAACAAGAGTTCCAAGACTCAATTGCTAGGCATACTACATATAGGCTCTCACATTTCACTACGCTTTCACTACATATAGGATTTCATAGCATGGTCCCTTTTCATGTGAAGCACAAAGCAAATACAATCATTTCTGGAAGGTGCCTATATAATGAGTTGAAATATGGAAATGCCATTTCTTTAGTAAAAAAACTTGGCATCCATATCTATTCTAAACTGAAAGTATTTAGTTCAGTAATATGCATTTTTACTGTTGTGTAGTTTGCTATTCGGTGTCAGTTACCGTCACCCAAGCTATTAGCTCAGTGAATATTAATTGTATCATTAATCATGTGTGTTTTGTTATGAATTGATTGATGATTTTTACTTCGCATTTCTCATCCTGGTTGTGTTATGATGACATGTTTGTTACCTAGATTCTCCCTCATCCTACACATCATTCACAGTGTGAACAAATCATTGTGATGCAATTCAACTCTTGATTCCATGCATATTTTGTATACTAGTGTATCCTAATCATCTCCACATAGTGCTTTCTTCATAGTGCTTTCTTCATAGTGCTTTCTTCTGACCTGGGTAATCTACCTGGTCTCCCTGTTATATTCACCCTAAATCTACAAATTCTTATACTGACATAATTAAATGAAACTTTTTATGAATGAAAATAAAAGCATAGGAATCCTGCATGCTTTGTAAGTCATTCAAATCTGTGCACCCACTTGTATAGAATAGCCTGAAATTTTTGGAAAGTTACCCTCAGAACTAAATATTCCAATTAATAATATAAAGATTTCTCCATAAATAGAGTATTTTTTTCAGTTATGGAGTCCATTGGAAGATATCTGGCAATTGGGACACAGTGGTTCAAAACTTAAATTTGTTCCAGATTTCTCCTTTCTGCATTGTGTAAATATTCCATGGACTTGAATCCAAGCACTTGAATCCTCACCTGACCCTCCTTTTCCTCCACTTCCTCCCTCCTCCTCTCCTTCCCTCCTCCACCGCCCTCCTCCACCTCCCTCCTCCACTGCCCTCCCCTCCACCTCTGCCACCTCCCTCCTCCACCACCCTCCCCTCCACCTCTGCCACCTCCCTCCTCCACCACCCTCCCCTCCACCTCTGCCACCTCCCTCCTCCTCCACCTCCCTTCTCCACCTCTTCCTCCACCTCAACCTTCCTCCTCCACTAACCTCCACCTCTGCCACCTCCCTCCTCCTCCCCTCCTCCATCTCCCTCTTCCTCTCCTCCTCCTCAACCTCCCTCCTCCACCACCCTCCTCTCCACCTCCCTCCTCTCCTCCTCCACCTCCCCTACTCCTCTGCCACCTCCCTCCTCTCCTCCCTCCTCCTCTTGTACTTTTTAATCTGAATCATAGATGGTCTTGAAATCCTTAATGGGTCCTTCATTTCAGAGATCCCATCCCTGTCTTTGGCACACTGAATTCAAATGCTCTAATTACTCTTTGGTGACAGGTTCTTGAGAACTCCTGGGAGACGATAGATGGGGTCAGTGTGTCCCTGCGTCTCTGGGATACCTTCGGTGACCATGAAAAAGATAGACAGTTCGCTTATGGCAGGTAGGTGTTCACCCAGCTTTAAGCATTTCAGGAGCAACATCATGAAACAAAGGGTCTACATATGATTTTCACTAACTACTGTTATAAGCTACTGAAATCATTGTATTTGATTGATGCAGAGCAAATTCTCAGTGAAAAGTCAATGACAAGATGTTCCATGAAACACTCCTGTGTGGTTTACAGTTAGGGCTTAACCACAATTTTGTTCTCAGTTGATTACTCTTATCTTGTTTTATTATTTCATCTCAGTAATGATGGATAATAGGCGCAAGTGACGTACAATTTAAAACAACGAACAGCCACCCAGACATGAATAAATCTGTATACCCTCAATTGGTTAAATTTGTAACCAAAACTATATCAACCAGAATGTGGAGCCATGTTTTTTCATGATTCTGTCAAAACTCAATCATACTTTTGGCAAGAAAGCGGCAGGTTTTTAGGAGCAAACGGCAGGTTCTTTATGAATTAGCAATAAAAGTGCATAACTAAGATTGTTCTTTTCTCATCAAGATGAATAATAATTTCAAATCTGTAAATCTGTTGTGCATGTAGAGCTGCATTTTCAGGTAATGCTCATGTGCTCTAAAGGCTTTCCGGGCTCAAGCTTAGGGTAATAATATCCAAGTCTCTTTTGGAAGCACCTAGGGATGTTAAATGGTACATGATATGGGCTATACAAGAACTGAATACGATTTTTTTTTTGATTAGCTTGAAGAATGCACAGTACTAAAATTTAATTGTTTTATTATTCAGACATTAACTGCTGACGTTTGATATCAGTTGTGTCATACTTTAGAAATAGCAACCTTCTAACTACATGTAGGATAGCACACATGAATGTTACCCTTTCCTTTAAGTCTAGGGTGCTTAAAATAGTTAAACCCATCCAAGTTCAAGCTGTTGGCCCTGTAACTGCAGGGGTTGTGACGTGACATGATGTGATTAACAGCTCCACCGTCATACCCGTTGTTGGTATCAAGTAATTGGCTGGCCTAATGAATGCTGTTTGCATGTAGCGCCAATCTAAACAAGCCACAGTGATTTGTAGGAGAGGGACTGACAACCACATAGCATTGCCAATGTTGTGAGAACATTAAAGCTGTATGTCATTAATCATCTAACAGTGTTCTGAGAATTCCTTGTCATTTGCGAAATAAACGTCCAATTTCCAAATTATTGGGCAAATTCTTTCTATTGGGAGTGTTCAAGGTATCATCCTTTTCAAGAAAATTGTAACATGGTCAGCAAGATGAAATCTTACAAAACGGGTACATCAAATAATATTGTTAAATCATACAGTGACCAGGACTGGTGTTTTATTTGATACCTTTTGCAAAGTGTTTGCATGGCTCAAAATTTTACCTATTTTGCAGTTTATGCAATATTGAGTATTTTAAGTAGGTAAGTGAAACAGTCAAAAGCTCTCTGTAAGAAGCCTTAGGACCTCACATTATATTACACTGTTCTACCCAGCATCAATGAAACTAAATATAACATTGGAGAGATCCATATTTCTTGAAATATGATAAAGATAAGCGGCCTATCTAAAGAAGTCCAGGGGCATTAAGGTGCTGTATTCTTCTTTCTTTTTCTTTTTATCAAACATCTCAGTCTGCATGAATTTTATGCCATTGAAGATTGCAGATAAAACCTTTCTCTGTTACTTTGATATTGGTTTTTTGCTGAGCATCGTTTAATCGAATGTTTTTAAATATTAACTTGTGAATGTCAACTTAGTCAAGAACGCTCCCTGGTTATATTGACCTCTCGACGGTTTCAAGTGGTCTTGGTATTCAGAAACCACTGAGGTGTGATTTAATGAGAAGTTAATGAGATCTTTACGCCCTTTCTTCACAACCCATCCAAAATAGCCGTGGTTCCAGGCTTTGATATGAATATATTTTCTTCATGAAGGAAATCTCCCAAACAATTAAGTTTTTATAAGAAATAGGTGAATTGAGTTTATATAATTATTTCATTTCAGTTGAGTACAGTGTAGATCCCTAATGCTTGACAACTTGGGATTATTCAAAGTTTGCAAATTTGTATTCAGAAGATCTATAGACTACTTTTAGATTTGACAAGCATGCATGCATTTAATGAAATGAACATGCAAAAGATTGGATTAGAGTGTTGCTTCTTATGTTGAAGTGGGGCCCTTATGTTCAATGATATTCAATTTGTGTCTGGTTAACATAACCACAATTCAATTTAATGCGAAATGATGTTGTGTACCATTTGGAGGTGGTATTGAACATGACAGGGTAATTGGTGCTCTTGTATTATTTAATCAGTAAAACCTCATGCATCTTTATACCAAAACTGCATTAACGTGTACATCAATGAAAGACAGGTCTCTATTGAAATATTTATTAGATTGTACAAAAGAAAAAAAAGCAACTTTTTGGTTACATGAATTGTTTAAAAAACTTGAATATTGTGCGTAACAATTAACAATTAATAATTGGTGTTTGTAATTGAAATTAATGATGAAAATTTCACCAAGACTTGCATTTAAAAATTGATGTGACATATTTGAACTGTGTTTGGTCAAAGTTTTTGGCATAACTGCCATGAATTGATATTAGAAATTATTTTAAAAAACAGCTTTCAAACCAGGGTACATGCGTTTGCTATTAATATTTTGCTAAAATGACATGATGAAGGGGGATAGATGGCTTGCAAAGTTCACCCCCCCCCCCATCACCTAAACCTTTTACTATTCATGACAGAAGTTAAAGAAATATTTGAAAAATTGGGCCCAATAGATGACTTTCATTGCCTGAGGTTAATAATGCAGACCTGCCAACCTGTACGTTTTTTGCGTATTTAATACGTTTTTGCAACCAAAATACGGCAGTACTTTTTTTTCTTTAAAAATATGTTTTTTTAAAAAGAAGATATAATTTTTTTTTACAAAATCATGATTTATTGAGAAAAATCATCTCTATATGTCTCTATTTCATAAAACCTACACAAATATGGTTATTAGATCAATTTAATTTCAGGTAACTTTGTTTTTTTTTTACAATCATTTTGTTAAAACCAGGGTGAGATATACACATGTTTCAATTTTTTTTCATCTGCAAGAGCAGTGCGCATTTTAGCTTGCATGCAGCTTGAGTGCTGCGATGAGCGAGTGCACCACGCATTTTATTATGAAATACACTTTTAGGGGGAAAAATATATTTTTTTTATCACAGAATACAATTTTTCATTCGCAGAGGTTGGCAGGTCTGATTATGGAGTTTGCATTGATCTTTTTGTTTTTTAGATAACCTTGAGAAAGAGTCATATTGTATTGTGAAGCACTCAGGTGTTGAATTGCCTCAAATTGGGCATTAATTCATTTTCACAGAGTGAATTATTGTGTATCACGTTATGTTATACTTGCCTTCCTCACATCGTCCCAACTTGCATGCATATTTCAGGGAATGGCAGAGAGGGGGTGACGTAGATGCACGCTGGTCTTTATTAAGGGTCCAGCATTGCATTCTTCTAATATTAAATGAAACCTTTCTGAATTATGAATAGGTTCTTTCCCCCTCCGAGTAAAGTGGCCCTTGAAAGGTTCATTCTAAGGTCTCTACTAGCTATGTTAGTGCTCGCTCTTGCATACTCCTCTCTGTTTTATACCTACAAGAATATTTGCCTCAACTTCTTCAGGTTATCTTTGCTTTCTTTGTATATTAATGGACATTGTATGTTCATTATTTTTTAATATTTTATTTGAACTAGGAGGTTTGAGCTGGATGAAGCATCATTTGTCCATTAAATTTCTCTTGAAAGTCCATTAACTTTTTGATATTGTATTGCAACTGATGTAAATATCAATTGTATTTTTTTTATTCTTTTTATTTAATAAAAGTTCCAAATATATAAAAAATGAAAAAATGAAAATATTCAGTTCCTATTTAATGTACAGGCCTAGGAAATTTTGAAAAGGTGTGTATGTTTATGAAATGAATGGTTGATATAAAGATGAATATAAAACTTGCCAGTTGAATGATTATCCTTTCAACCCCTTCGAAAATTTCTTTCTGTCAAGACCAGATGACACATCGTAGGATGTAGCACCCAGAGTTAGTCATCGTGTGAAGGTTTAAAAGATATAAAAACGCACACTACCGATTTCCATAAATGATGCACGACACCACGTCATCTCTCCGTTTCTCTCCTCTCTCTTTCAGGGCAGACGTGGTGCTCCTGTGCTTCTCCATCGCCGATGCCGTCTCGCTGAAGAACGTCAAGAAAAAGTGGCTGCCGGAGATCCGTCACTTCTGCCCCCGGGCGCCCATCATCATGTGTGGATGCAAAAACGATCTCCGTTACGCCGACCTGGAGGCCCTGAAGAAAGAAAGGGGGCCAGTGAGGTAAGAATCACTGCCCTATATCCACTCTACTCGTTGGATGAAGGGTAAAGAGGGTATTAAGATGCAGTTGTCATGGTAACTGCATTCATGATGCAAAGCATTGACCTTCTTGCTGTGTGGTGGTCATAGACCTTCGACTTTAGTTCTGTTCTCAGCTTGAAAAAAAGAATGCTGTATGACATTGTTTTATTGTACTGTATATAGTTTGGTTCAATCTCTGACCCCAACCACCCACTCCTCCCCAATCACTTATTCTCTTACCCTCTTTTCATCCCTCTCTCAATCTTCCTCTCTATCTTCCTCCTCTTTTCTCTTCTTTCTCCACAAGTATTGATAGTATTCATGAGACAAAGAAACAGAGAAATTACAATGGTTACTGAAAGGGTAAAATTTGACTATGTGACACTAATTTCATATTTCGTCATTCCAATAAACATAAACATTTTTTTTCCATTTTTACCATGTATCATATTCTTTACATAGATTGAACAAAATCACTTATCAGAAAAGAATATAAGTATATAACAAAATTGTTAACAGAAGAAGGTCTGATTCCCTAAAAGGTAGTACCCTGATCAGACAGTGGATTCCGTTATCTGCTATTACAGTTTGTCTCATGAGAAATGAGCAAAATTATGATATTTCTTTATTATTAAATGAGTAGGGGAAGGCGGGGTAAGTTGAGCATAGGGGCAAGTTGAGCCACCACCCCCAGGCCAATAATGAATGAGTCAAACATTGTGGTGGTGCCATGTATCGATGACCCATTGCATAACCCCTAACCCCACCAAATTGTTTTCAACTTTGAAACAAAAAGTACTTTTTTAGAGGGAAAAATGCAAATTTCAGCCAAAAAGGTAAAAAGGGATGCACACGTCTTTAAATGTAATAAAGACATAAGATAACAACATTGTTAGTCCAGGTATGGATCTTCATTCTAGTCATAGCTTTTTACATGATGGATGCATAAGAAATGTGTGGATGCGAAATTATCGCATTAAGTTAGGACTGGGGTAAGTTGAGCCAACCAACATGGGGCAAGTTGAGCCATGGCAATTATTATGGTAATGTATATATATTAAAAAAAACCTTAAAAAGCCATTAAAAGGAGCAAATTTACATGATTGTTCTTTTCCTTTTAGATGATGTTGGTATTTGTACAGAATTAGCAAGTGAAAAGACTTTAAATTTAAAAAAATTACATACTGATTCTTCCCCCATACATTTTGTACGTAGTTTTTGTGGCTCAACTTACCCCACAGATGGGGCAAGCCATTTGACATCTCTTTTTTCAAAGGTGACAGTGACTTTCAGTGTGGGGGTAGAAAGTTATATACAGGTGAAAATATTTCAGAAGAATTAAAGTTTAAGGCAAGGTACTTATTTCTACAAGATCATTAATCATATCAATTCTAACATGCAAAAAGCAAAAAGTGTTACATCTTACCCCGCCTTCCCCTATAAACTATTTTGTTTGTAACTTTGTATCATAATGTGCCTTGATAGATTTAGGTAGTGATGATAAGAGAGACCCCAAGGCATCTGCCCCAGTCATTCCCCAATTGTACAAACTTGCAACCACGGGTTATTTTTAAAAGCAACCGTAAATAGATATTACTTAACATATTTCCATTTAAATAAATAGTCACTAACCATGCATTCCACTTCCAAATGACAACTTTATATAAACAGAATTTATTGGGAACACAAAAGTAGACTTTATTATTTCATGTAAATTGGGTTCAAAGAGTAGACAGAACAAGCAGTCTTTATCTTCTTCTTCTGCATCCTTCATCTGTTGTTGTCGAAGATCCTCAGAAAATAAACTGCTGTATTGTTTAAACACAACGTAAACACCCGATTTAGAAAGTGATCAGTGGTACTGGAGTTAGACTGTGTGAGCGGGGTACATTTTATGCAAGAATTTAAGAATAAGGATGTTCAGGGTATTCCCTGAAATTTGGGCACAAATAATCAAGAAACGGGGAGTTGCTTTTTATAAGATGAACTTCCGAACTCAACTCTTAATCCGGACTTAGATGGTCTGTCATTGGAAAGAGCATAAATCTCTGAACCATATCAACCTTCAAAACACTTTTCCATTCTCATTCTGATTACATTATTGTGCAAGCAAATACTTCTTTCCGGAAAATATGTCAACATTGTGAGTCTACATCATGTGCAGTTGTGCACTACTGCCCTATCCTATGAGGAAAAACTCCTATGCCTCACTGTTTCATTTTTTGCTTTGTTTTATTTTCAGCCACCAATGTTCTCGCCATCGGGCCTTTGACCCCGAAGGTATACTTCCTCCAAAAGAAGGCCGCAACATTGCCAAAGAATCCAACTGCGTCTATTACGAAACCAGTTCCTACACACTCTATGGAGTCCAGGAGGTCTTTGACAACGTAGTGAGGGCAGCGCTCATCTACAGACGGCAACATAGGTTCTGGCAGTCCAATCTAAAGAAGGTATGACTCTGTGGGAGTGGTTGTACAACATGTGTCCCTGTAACAATTATACCCTGGTCAAGTTTGTGTGTGTGCTTGATATGGTATTACAGATGTATACCAATGTGGATATGATAATTGGCACCTTGGAACAGACTTTCAAAACATCTTAAATGATGGGGATAGTGATGGTGATGATGGTCGTGTTGATGATGGTTAAAATACCGTAAGTAACGGACTATAAACCACACCCGTGGATTAACCGCACCCCCAACTTTGGAAAAAAAAAATCCTTCTCTCATTTACATGCATATTTGAGGTACAAAGAAACAAAAACTAAGTTAAAGATTTCAAAGCATCCAAAGAGATTAACGGTTTGCGGAAGTCTGCTATTCTTGATCAATTCATCTACAAATGTTAGCAAGAAAGAAAGGTCCCAACAATATTGGCCACTTACACACTCACCTCACAGTCACAGTGTACATGTACACACACGCAGCACTGCCGTTCTTGTACATTGCAAACTACGATACAGTACCAGTACATCTTATCAAATTATGATCTGTGTCTTTCCCAGCATAGGAGGAAGAAACATTCACATTTCTTGCATCACAACCTCACAATCACTTTCAGAAATTTGATGTCTTAGCATGAATTTTGGATACGGGATTACAGGAAGGTTCAAGAAACAAAGAAATTGGCATTTTTTCCAGTTGTTTTTTACGGCTTCGTGCTGTCTCTCTCGTGCATGGTTTACATGGTATCTTATGAAAATCAAACAGGAAGGAAAAAAAAACAGCTGGCGCGAAACAGGACTTTGAATAGCGCCAGCTTAAGTCGCACTATAACCACATTACAACGCAATCTCTAAGCTCACTCAACTCTCGCTCAGCGGTATGGTGACAAAATATTACAGAGTATGCTTGGCGTCTCTTTTAACTTAGCCAGGGAACTTCACTACTTTGAATCGAGAATAAAGTCAAAATTAGTGTCATGAAGGTGGGTGCGTTTGTTATGGAAAATATTTAATTAAGAACGTAATAATCGCTTCCCATTACCTGCGGCTAATACCCCTCTAAACAACATTGCCTGGGCGGCTACGCCCGGCCACTCGATGTGTTGTGAACTGGTAGACATCGTACATGTACGGGAGGGGTTACGGCGGGCTGGCTCAGACCCGTCACCGTGTATAAACCGCACCCCCGACTTTTGCTTCTATCCCTGCGAGAAAAAGGTGCGGTTAATACACCGTTACTTATGGTAGCTATTCTCATTTTAGTGGTCTGAACTTTGATCTTTGAACAAAGAGTGCACATTTACTTAAATGCAGTGATACTGCTGAACTCAGACACCTAGGAGTACAGACACAGTGATCTAAACAGATAGAGAGAGTGGCACTTTCTTCCTAATTAATTACTTGTTATTCTTTCTTCAGGTCCAGAAGCCACTCCTGCAAGCCCCCTACTTACCAGGCTGTCCTAGAGAGCCTAGTATCCACATCCCAGATTCCACATATGCTTCAGATATCAGTTTCTTACTCAAGGAACCAGCTTGTGCTGATGTCATCTTCACAGCACATGGAGAGCTGATCTGTGCACACAAGGTATGCCAGACATTCCTGACTTTGGAAAGTATTTTTTTATCATTTTTGTGTACTATTAAAATATTTCAAGATAAATATTTTGGAGAATAATTTTCACTGCATAGAATCACCAAATACAAAAGATAATACATAAAGTATTTCTAAATTGAACACAAATGTAACAGTTCATGGTCTCATTGTTTCTTTCTGATCCAATTTCTCTGTTGACGTTTTCATTCTTGTCTTTCTCTGTGTTATCCTCCCTATGTTGTTAGTTATCACTGAAATGCTAAAGTTGTGTGCAGTCAGATTGTAATGTAGTTTTAATGCAATCATTCATCTGTAACTTCACAGGTTTGCCTCCTGGCTGCTTCACCTATATTTAGTGAATTGTTCCTCGATGATGAGAAAGAAATAGAACTGTCCAAACAGTCGTCATTGTCTGTAAACAACTCGAGTAATGAGAACCAGTCACAAGCCAAAGATATCCTTCAACCCCACCACCACAACGTTCCCCATCAAAGTCCTCGGTCAGAGTCCCCGATGTGCTGTCACAGTCCAACACCAGACAGGTCCCAGTCACCTGAATGCAACCATGAGAACATTTGCCCCTCACCTCCCCTGGGGTTGCACCCTAACTTTAACACCCTCCTTGCAGAGGACCAGTGTTTGAGCATCTCACCCAATGGGAACACATGCCTGTTCTCCGGCTCCGCTCAGCACAAAAACTGCAGCAAGGCCAAGCCTGCGATGAGCTCATCGCCGTCGCACCATCAACAGACCTCAACACCAACCAGGTTTCGCTCGTCCTCCCCATCCATTAGGTCCTCACCGCTGCAGCAGATCAACACGCCCACAGTGCCTGCCAACCTCCAATGCCTTCCGACAAAGACTCTGAATCACCAGGCCTTTGACTCCATCCATTTACAGCAGGTCACCGACAACCTGGGTGGTCGAACCATCCAGCGGCACATTGTTGTCCTTAACCCCAAGATCACAGCGGAAGCATTCAGGGCAGTTCTGGAGTTCCTATACACAGGTTCGTTGGACATCAAGGTGTACAGTAGCCTTAGCGATATCATCACTGCTGCATCTTTGTTGGACCTATCGGACCTGGTTGCCTTTGTGGCCAATGTAAAGAATCAGGAAGTGTTTCTCAATGCAGATCTAGTGGACAACTTTCTGCATAAAAGAAAGGAGCGGTTTGCCAAGCTCTTTGCCAACCAAGGCCTTCTGTCAGGTGAGTCAGTATTGTAGTTGCAGAACTTAAATTTCCTTTTGTAGATTTATTCATTGAAGTAAATGATTGGCAAAACTCAATCATGAGAAGAAGTGGAAAGTCTGAGGAAAATTGATATGGATGATATAAAGAATGAGAAGTGCTTGTTTAGCAGAAGCGTATTTTTGGGACCATTCATCAAAGCAGCGGAAATAATTTCATAAAAATCATCGCAATAAACAAAAATTAGAAACGTTCCCATTTATAATTTTCTTGAGGTTTAAAGTCTTTCAGATTGAATTAAAAGTTTAATCTTAATCTATTGAAGCATTGATTTTGCAATAAATTGACTCCAACAAGTAACTTGTACATTTAACGATGTACTCTGGAGATGTTTAACACTTCTCGTGTCGTAATTTCATCTACCTTTGCAGATTTAGTGATTAATGTTGAAGATGGTCAAGTGAAGAGTCACAAGTGTCTGGTCATGGTGAGATGTGATCCGATGTTAGCTATGCTCAGTGGCAACTTCAAGGAAAGCTCATCAGAGGTATTTATATCTGTAATATGAGATTACTCATAAATGTTTATTGTTTGTTGATAAGTGTTTCCTTGACCAATTGGTGGGTGTTTCATAAAATTGTTCATTAGTTACAAGCAACTTTACGAATGACTGGTGATCCCTTCTCAGGTGCTATAATAACATCAATGAAAATTTGGTGTATATCACATAACACAAGATTGGATCACAAGTAACTTGACACTTGTAAAGTCACTAGTAACCCAGGAACAGCTTTATGAAACACCCATCTGGATACTGAGTATTTCAGGATGCACATGTATACACCTTCCTTTTTTTTTAATTTGTAAGTAGACACTCATATGCATGTAATTGCTTTTTTTTTCTAAGGTGTACACCAAACTAAGTTTTTTTAATGGACATTTTATAGTCATACACCTTTATGAAATCTTCAACTGACAGAAAATAGTTGAAATAAATTCTTGCCATGTACGGTACTTATTACATGAACCATGTCTTTGATGTAAGGTATCGTTTATGAGGGTTTATTTGCTCTGATGCAGGTATCTATGAAAACCTTCAAGAAGTCAACCTTTGAGTTGTTCTTGGAGTATCTGTACACTGACCAGTGCCACATAGAGACCAACTCCGATGCTCTAGCTCTCTTAGAGCTAGCCAACTTCCTGTGCTTGCCCCACCTGGTCGCCCTGTGTGAGAAGAGTGTTGTCCATGAGCTCCAGTCCAGCATGGAGACACAAGAAGTCCTTGATGAAGCCGTTGTCGGTGTCCTCCAGATAGCCAAGGTTTGTGTATATATTTAGCTTTCCCAGGAGAGGGCCTGTGTCCTCTAGAATAGGGTGTTCTGATAGTTTCGCTCAGGACAAAATTTACCTATATAATGATAGGGTTTGCCTGTGTTACAACAGTCATAGAAGGCTATTGTCCAAGGTTGATACAGTATATGTTAATGAAAGAATCATCATTTTTATGAGCTTTATATTTTCATGTACATTTTCAAACTAAACAATGCTTCAACATGACATGTTCCGTTGTAGTTGGTGGACCATCTATGTTTGGTAAGAAAATTAATATAGTCGAGATACCTTTTAAGTCTGTATGTAATACTGGTTTAAATTTCTTCTGTAGAAGTAGATTCAGATACAAGGAAAAGTGTTTGAATAAGACTTATATTCAAGGTCAGTGATGACCCACTATGCCAATTCAGCTCTTATAAATGGCTGCTTTCTGATTCGTTCTGTATGATCCGACTTTTACTGGAATATTTGTCCCATTTCATATTTATTATTGCCCAACAACACTAATGGTTGATAATTTCATTTTTTTTCAGCTTCACAATGCTCACCAGCTCCATAGCTGGTGCATCCATTACATGACCATACGCTACATAGACGTCCAGAAGGGCCGACCAAAGCTGTTCAAGGAGCTTGCTCCAGAGTATCGCAAGCAGATAGAGCGCCAGCGCTGGCCACCCGCCTACTATCTAGACGAAGCGGCTTACTTTGAAAAATGTCTGGCTGAGCTGAAGAAAGGCAATGACATTCGGACCAAGAAACACAAGTGGTGTCTGAGATGATTTCATCCAGGTTCTAGGTGACTCCTTTCCTCCTATCAAAGGCTGTTGCAGGTCTTAGTATCCCTCCGTGCCCTGGTATTTTTCTGCTGCTGTTTTCACATTAAAGCTCTTGATGTTGTCTAGGGTAGATGGAGTGCGGGGCTGAATGTAACTCATATGTGATGGTTGATTGTAGAAAGGTATTTATTAATTGTCTGTCGCTCTACACGCAGGAGTAGGAAGTGGTTAGCTGGTAGGAAGGTACCCCTGAGAGCCTTATCATCACTACTCAGTAAGACAGGGACCTATAACACAAAGCGTAGTAATTGGTCTTTGGACTGATTTATATGATTGATTGCATTGACTATTATGTATGATCAATCATAAAAGCAGCCCTACAATCAATTAGCTATGCTTTATGTCACTGAGCCAAGGGGTAATAATGATTACACAGTACCATCCGACTTATATCCTAATGCTAGAGAAGAATTTAGGTAGTTTTATTGAAACAAAAATAGATCCTATGGATTTGAAAGCCTAAAATTATTGTCAAGCACTACTACCAATCAAACAGTAAATTTTGTTTTGTCTAGTTTCTTTGTTAGAAACCAGGACACTGTTTCACAAAGGATGTACCATTCATTTAATTACCATGGTAGCAGATCGAACCAGCCATCCACAATGATAGTTCATATATTGGCAAAGTTTCCAGTATCGTAAGTCATTGTGAAAAAGGCTTCAGATAATCATTTGACCATACTAGTATTTATCATTCCAATTATTATCCTTTAGTTTGAGAAGTCCAATTTGAATGGACTTACAAGGGTATGGAATGAAGACTACGAGTCACTGCTTATAGTCCAAAAACTCACAAGTGGGAAAATGTCACCTTCGTTTTCCATATTATTTGCAAAATATTGGTTGTTATGAAAGATGTTTTGACTAAACCAAAAAGAATAAAGGAAGAAATTTGATTTCTTGTGAATCTTGTCCTAGACATTGAACAAAAACTTATTCAATTCCCATTATTTTAAATCATTTGTTTATTTTCATTGAACTTTATTGAGATTTAATCTTATGCCCGGCACACACTATGTGATTCGTTGCAATCCAAATTTAAAGAAATTGTAATAACATTTGATATAAACATGTCAACCAGTAAAATCTTATCAATCAGAAGATTTCAGAATAGTGGTAGGACTACTGAAATCGAAATTCAGTCTGGGTTGAGCCTCCCTACAGAAAGAAAAGAAAATTCAAATTGTAATGATGTCATTATTGGCTGTGACTTGAAGTCGATTTGGACTTAACTCCGACCACAGGGCTTGCCACAGAGAAAAACTATTTTCTTATTCCTAACATTATGCAGAACTTCAAATTAAATAATATTTACTTCTTGGAACTTTCATATTTAGTGCAAACTACAATTTATTTTAAAAATTGTGTTGCATAGGATCTCATCGTGTGTGCTGGGCTTTTAGTGTTTGTACATATATCCATTATGTGATGAGTGTAATTTTGAGTGAGTTCACTCTGTACTTCTGAAATGCAAGAATTTGTGTCTTCTTAAAATATGAATTGAAGTAAATCATTATGTGATGGTGCTAGAGACTCGTGAGTTGTAGAAAGATCTCTACTGATATGTAAAATATGCTATTTGTTGGATAAAAATATGTATTATTTGCTGAAATGGATGTATAAAGCATTTTAATCTTATGAATAAACGCACTGAGACACATAAAATTGTATGTACATACAAGGTAGCAGATGACCATAAGAAGCTTGTATTGACTGAGCTTCATCGCTTTTAAGGAACTGTGTATAATCAGTATAAAACAAAGTTTTATTTAGTGGGGGGAACATCATTGAATTAGTCTCAATATATTTCTTGATTTGATTAAATTTGTTGGGAATCTTGGTCTCATCTGGCAGAAAATGGTGGATATTTAAAGCATAAACTATGTTAAACCTGTCAGAGTTTAGTTAACACTTGTAAGGGATGCTATAATTAAGTTGTTAGCAAGGTTAATGCACATGACTAGAACACATTTCCCTTTTTTAATGAGACACCCTAATTTCCATGCTAATTTAACAAAGTTACATGTGACCCTTATTAAATTGAACCTTTGTGTAGTGGACATTTACATAATGATTCTCCAATTCCTTACCCGTATGAGAATTCCACCCATTATATTACAATATCATATCACTTTTGATATTTTGAAAGTGTCAGGTCAAGTGCAAGTCCCAAAATTGACAATGAAAGAACTATTCAAATTTGTATGTTCATCAAGAGTTTGAATGGAGGGTGGGAGGGGGGTCCACTCCTGTGTCATTAAATGAACTTTGACCCCAAAAATGTGTTAATGAGAGCACTCTATGTTTATTATATTAGGCATTACCTTTGTCAGTATTGTTTTAAGAGAGAGATTTTACCCTTCAGTATTTTAGCTTTTGAAAACACCATAGTAAAGGAATTTTCTAAGGATGTCTATGAGTTCGTCTTTTCTTAAAATTTTTTACTAATGTATGACAATCCTATTGAGACGCTCTATTGTAATAGATTGCTTTATCTTCGATGAATTTATGCAGATCTATTAATCGTGAACATTGAAATTTATATTTACTTTTTTTTCAGTGCAAAATACAAGAATCTTTGTTTATAGGGATGTTTTGTATAATCAGGTAAAAATTGCTTCGACTTTGGCAATTATTTGGCTTATGGAAGTCAACTCCTACAAGTATTTTTTTCTTTAGCAAATATCAAAATTAGCTGATGTGAGTGAAATTAGCATAAAAGCTCACTAGACTTTACATGCCCTTGGTGTGGGTAACATTGTGCTTAATTTTATGAACAGTTTTGTGAAACTGTTGCCAAGTTTGCGTATGTCTTGACAGCAGAATACAACGTTCTTCAATGTTTCTCTCTTGCCTAAGATGGACTAATTATAGAGCATTGCAAGAAAGTTGCAATCAATGGCAAGTCAAATTCAAGTCACAAAATCAGTCAGAAGTCTGGCAATTAATTGCAAGTTCATACTTGATTGCTTGTCCACATCTAGGAGTAAAATTCCATTTTTTGTTGTAGTTACAATGAATATATCAATTGTAGATTAGCTGCAGAAATTCGCAATTGATTGCAAATATTTTCTTGCAACACCCCATATCTTGGTGACCACTCTAGACAGAAGAACCAACTTGCCAGTTTTCATCATATAGCTAACAGTATCGGTTTTAGGTGCTTTTTTAAAATTCACTCTTACCCCTTTGTCACCAGAAATCGATGCAAGTTTTGATTTGCCTTGGATCAAACTAATCTGCTGCTCATCATTGTGCTGCCGTGCAATGATTATCATTCCATATTTCATTTCATTCATCAATATCACACCTTAACGACACTTTCACTTTCCAAAGATGAATGCTTGTTTCGTCCTTCACGTTTGCGTGGGTGACTTGATAGCAGTGACCAGTTTTTTGGAAAAGAATGTTATATAAGTCTTATTTCAATAACATGTTAGAAACTAGTATTGTTAATGAAATTCCATAAGTATGTGATCTTATGTCTTCATATTCTACCCACCCCTCTCTCTTTCACCTTAAACAAAAAATTCACGTTTTCAAGAATATTGCAGATTAAGTAGAGTTTAAAATGCCTGGAAGCATTATTGTACAGGAAGATTAAGCCATGATATGTGCTTAAAAAAAGGTATGAATAAATTAAATTGTTACTCAACTTAATAAAGTTTTAACTCTCTTTACATGCTAAAAAGTGCAAGTAACTCGATATTTTGTGCAGCTACATATTAGAATTATATTTATGCTATTGTCTCCTTTGTCTCAAGGATAATGAAATGATATGAGATGTAACATGCAGAAACATTATTATCAGAGGACTATTAAAGTTTTCACGTTCTTCATGGCTTAGAACATTTATTTAGCATCTGAAATAACATTACATTTCTTGCTTATAATATTTTCTCTTATTTTTTCATTTTTTCCCTTAAACTTACACAAATCATATGAGTTTTTGGAGATGAGCTTTTTCATTAACAGTTATATCTTGCCTTGGAAATAGCTTATTTAAAAATGCACCCACTGATTAATTTTTCTTTGAAGCTCGACAGTTCAACTGTGTGTAAGAATGAGAAGGGAAAAATTGAATCAACTTATGTAATTAATAGTTATATGAATTATATCATTGTAATAATCGTAGTGGTAATATTTGATAAACATTAATATATCATATAACATCTATAAAGATGTATACTCAAATATCGAGGAGGAGTAATAGACAAGAAAACCAGTTTAGGGAGATTACTGTAGTAATTGCCACTAGCTTTTTGTGTGGTTTTCAGATAACATTGGTGGTAGATGATTGGTGGTAGATGATAATGTTTATTGACAAAAGATTTTTTCAATTTTTAGTATCAAATATGAAAATTGAAACTTTTCAATTTTCAAGATCAATTATAGTTACCTCATGAATATCCCATTGTAAAAAAAGAATGAAGATTTTTACATATTTTTTCTCATTGTAAGTTAGTTATTGCCTGTTTGCTGAACTCACTTGCATATTTCTGAATTCATTATTCATTTTTTTTGCCCCTTCCCCTACTTTAAAAAGAGAGGTGTGAAGAAAAAAAAATGTGATGAAATGTGGGTTGATTTTGTGAAATTCAGCATGCCTTCTAATGACTTTGTTCGTATTAGATTTGACTATACATTTTATGATGCATGTTCAAAGCGAGGAAGGTCTGATCGTAATGACCCAGGTTTAATCTTAAATGTGTTCTAAAGTTGTGGTTCAACTATGGAAAGCCACTTGAAACATATCTAACCGAAGGGGTTCAATTTATCAGCTTATTTGACGAACTCTCTGGGAATGGTAAATATGATGTTTTCTCCACAATTAAAGGATGAAGAGAAAAAAATAAAAGAAACATACACATTTAACAAAATTAGGGCATGGGTGAAATCTTGGAGGCATGCTCTACTACACAGTAATCATTGATTATGCTTAATATTTGTGTGTTGACACTAAAGAATTACTTTTAGTCAGACATACTTGCAATTCTTTGTTGTTGTTTTTATACACCTCATGACAGTAATCTAACTTTGGCTTGGTGTATGCTTTATATTCTAGATCTATCCAACCTACGTATCATTTTACGACATTGGTTTAATTTGTGGAACCATAAATGGCTGCTTACTCAATCATGTGTCATTTTTATTGACTTGCCTGGTAATACGTGTAATCTTAAATACTTTATGTCATCTCATATTTTTTAATGAATTTATTGTCCTCAGGAGTGCTAAGTGATAATGTATTTCATTATGTACATGTATTATACTATGTAACATACACATCATTGTATAAATTATATTGTTTTTTCTGATTTACATATTAATCAAAGACTGTGAAAGATTTAAAAAATGAAAGCTATTTTTATGAGAATCATAGTTAGGGAAGACACATGATCTTACCTATTTTGCCATGATATATATGTAGATAATTTGTATTTATTTAAAAGCAAATGCAATGGCCGTGTATATTATCACTGAAGTTTATGATATTCCTTTTGAATTTTTTGGGGTGCATGATTCTTTTTATTTTTAATTTGAGTACTCTTCTTTGCTTGATGGACATTCTTTTTCAAGAAAAACAGCTGCAATATACAAATAGGCAGCAGCGTAATATATGTAAATTATGGCTTTGTATATAGCATTCTTTGACTCTTCATCGTTATTATACCTGTATGTTGGTCAGGATGTCCACATCACGTCCATAGTTATGTGCAACAAAATTAGGAAAGGTTGTAGTGTTTTTGTGATAAAAGATGAATGAATGCTGTAATGATTGATGGTACTCGTATGCTCAGATGAAATTATATAAATGATTTTTCGTTTCATAAATCTCAAATTGGCTTCTAAAAGCAAGGTTTTCCTTTATTGTGGCTAACTTTGCCTTCATAGAGAAGCTGCTGTCTCATTAGAATTAATAAAGAAATAGATGAAATGTGCTATACATACACAGTTTCTATTAGTTTCTTTCTCTCTTTAATTCTTTTGTTAGTTCCTATGATTATGCTCCTCTGTGAAATTTTCCTCCCTCAGAAAGTCAGAAATGTGTTTCAGTTTATAACCTGAATTGACCCTACAATTACTACATCCTCTGATTTTTGTAGGCTTACGTAGTCGTAACACAGTTCCGTATAAAAAAATATGGAAGTTCAAACATTTGCTTGGCTATGAAAGTGGCTACACAGGTGTTTTTGTAATACAGGTCCATTGTACAGATTGTAAGAAATGACCTGGAAAATAATGTGTAGGGACCAAAGTTTCTATCGGGATATGTCAAAACGTGAAGGAATAAACTTAGAATGCCTCAGTCGTCTAAGTGCCAATGTTTTCTTCTTGGTGTATATCATATTGTTGAATTACCGTATACTCAAAACTACATTTTAAATGTTATTCTCAACTTGATTTGTGATTATCAAGAGTCCTGAGGATCGTTGTGTCGAATGATGTATTCTTCAAATGCTCCTGTTTGATGTCATTATTCAAAGTTGACTTAAATCTTTACAAACTTAGAACTAGTTGTTAGAATCAGTATGCAAAAAAAGTAAAGGTTAATCATTAGGGATGTGGTCAAGGCCGGCTCCGGGACCCATATATTGCCGGCCTTGTCTTTTGTGACAGCCTGTGTCACATGAACAAATTCTGTGGGAGAAGTTTTCTCTAGCAGCCTGGTAACTGGAACTGCCGGCCTTGATTACATCCCTGTTAATCGGTTTAAATCTTTTCTGTCAAAAGTCTTCTTTTTTTTTCCTTTGAGAACACAGAATAAACCTGAAAGCTTTTAATTGTCAAAATATGACTCCCTCAACATTTCTTCCCATTTGTAGAATTTTTTGAAGGAAAGTCATGGGGCCTGCTAATTTGCCACTAGTTTAATTGAATCTCAAACTAGAATTGGGAAATTATGGCTCTGGAATGTAAAGCAACACTAACTCTGACCAAATCAGTCTATTGGGCAATCGCTGGAAGAAAAAGATGAAATCCTGAATAATTATGCATCTTAGATACCTGAAAGTGATTGACAATATTCTGTGAAAAAAGAGAGTCTACTCTAAATTTCAACATGCAATCAAAAGCATATCAGAAAATTTAACATTTGCCATTATTATTGATGTTATTGTATATTCTTGAGGGTGATGATAGGTGATTATCATTCGTTTTTGCTTTGGCTTGTATTACACTTCAGACTTACTCAGCTTCTGTGCAATAAAATGTCACAATATAGCTGAAACAGAAACGACAATCATAATTGCATGTCTGTATGCCACACTAACTGCTATTTGATTATGCCTTTCGTGTCATGTACACGTTTACTGATAACATAGTGAATACTTCCGAGTAACATTCAATTTGTTGAATATTTTAATTCATCTAAAGAGAAAAAACACTTGTTCATATTTGTTGGTCACCATTAATGTGAAATTTAAATCAGAAAACATATTTACACCAATACCTGTTTTAACTGCTGATTGATGATAATGATAGAGATGTTGTGCCCCCCCCCCCCCCTTTCGAAAAATGAATAGACTGATTTTAAAAATGAATAAATCATGCATTATGAAGAAAGCAAAGGTAGATAAACCACATATTTTGTATCCAATAACCTGATACTTGTTTTTTAATCTTATTCTTTTATGCTCACTGAGGTTGATATTAAACCTTCCAAACCTTGTTACATACCAATATCAGTTCTCATGTCGCCTACTTTAATCTTTATCATTAAATTTCTCTCATTTTCTTCTTTCTTCTTCTGCTTTCCTTTCTAATATTCAATTAAAAACGAACCCAAATTTTCAATTTTCTTTTTTGGCATGATTACCTTTTGTCTTAGTTTTGGTAAATACAATAAAAGAAAGAAAATATTACTGCAAATAACTTACAATCTATATATCTTTACCCAGAATCACCATGTGTAATTCATTTTTGGTGATATTGTATCAGTGATGCATCTCTGTTATTTTGCTTTGTGAAAAAAAATTATCCCATGTGTGTGTCGATTTGAATCAATGAACTCAGAAACACATTAGAATATTGTCATGAGACGCCAATACTTTGAAAGGAAGGACATTTTTTAATAATTGATTGCATTGACTACAATGTACAATCAGTTTTGAAAATCAAGCATACGATTATTCGCTAACTTTTGTGTTAAGGGACCCAGATAGGAGCATGCCCATTCTCCTTGTGAATCTCTCAGATTAAGGTATTAAAGATTGCTTATATCAGGTGTTGTTTTTTGAAATATTATGTGTGTCGTAGTTGGTGATATGATGTAACCTTTATTGATAATGTAATTATAAAAGAAGAGCTAAATTAAAGTCAATTTATCAATATGTTCTGTGTATTTTAGTTTTGTTTTATACATATTTTTCATGATAGAGTGTTAAAAGCTGCTGTATCTCATCCATCCCACACTGTAAAAAATGTGGTGTTAAAACTGACACCAATTGGTGTTAATAGAGGACCACACCCTGAGGTGTTAAAATAACACCCTAGAGATTGAACATAACACCAAAGAGTGTAAATGTAACAACCATAGGTGTTGTAATAACACCTATAGGTGTGAAACTAACACCACCAATTCAACACCGGTGTAAAATAAAAGGTGTGGTCCTCTATGTACACCGGTTAACACCACAGTTTTTGCTGTGCATCCCCCTTTCCCTCTTTCTTTCCATATACACTGGTAGTTTCTTCTCCCCCTCCCTCTTATGGTATCATTGAAGCATGCAAGAAAGGTATATTGATGAAGAAGAAACAGAATAAAAGGAGAAAGTGGTTGAGAAAATGCTAAAAGGTAAAAACTGAATGGCGTAAGTTATGAGCAGTTAAAAGAGAATGGACAGAAAAGGAGAGATAATTTTTTTGTGGGGGGGGTAGTGAGAACAGTTGAAACGAATAAGAAGCAGGGAAGGAAGAATAGAATAAACAGGATGAAGGGCTTGGAAGTTGAATACTGCACACAATGTGAGCACTAAATTCGAGACATCCTGTTTATTTTGCAAGGGATAGATTCCATAGGTCCTCTCCAAAGTACGTTATTGAAAATCGAAGAAATTATTTGTATGCATTTCTTTTTTTATTCTTTCAATCTTCCCTTGTTTTTTCTTTCTCTGTTCTTTCTTTTTTCTTTATTTTTACTTATTTGTTTAATAAATGATCATTCATTCATTTATTTTATTTGTTTAATCTCTCTCTATCTATCACCCCCCCCCCCCTGCTCCTTCCCCCTCTCTCTCGATCCGGGTAAATAAGTTCAAGGGTAATAAAACCCTCGGAAGAAGTTGGATTGAATGAAAACAGATAAATAAAATACAAATATATTGAAACTGTAACAAAAATTTTAACAATTTCATTTCATTTACTTTCTATTTCCAACGATCAATTACAATAAATTTTGTTACATACATCTTGATCAGGGTGACCAGACGTCCCGTATTTCCCGGGATTGTCCCGTATTTTGCTCCTTTGTCCCGGCGTCCCGACAAACCCTTCTCGGGACGCCTATTTGTCCCGTATTTCAGAATATTGAACAAAATGTATTTAAAAGTGACGAATTTTCATCAAAATAGCCAACAGATGACGAAGCAGAGACAACAATAAAATCGATAAATAAACTTTTGCAAGTTTTGCGGTGATTTTCTTGCTCCTGCCATCGTGTGACAGGCTACTAGCTATGTATTTATAGGATCGGACCAGATTCTCTCCATCAAACATACCAAAATAATCACAAAATCGGCGGGAAATTTGTATAATAGGTTCTCAGATTACTGATTTGGAGATCGGAGGAACAAGTTATTGAGTTTTCATTACTAGATCTAGTTGTTTCAGCTTTCGTTTTGAGTCTTGTGTATGAGGCTGCGATGTTTCATCTAATTTTCAAGTAAAAAAAAAAGTTTGAAATTTTTATTCGTTTCTAAAATGTTTTTTTTTTAATTTTAGAAATATATTTGAAAAACACCAAATATCATTATAAGTTTTGTTAGATGATTGGATTTTTTTGCATGAAGTTTGAACTTTTTCCTCTTTCTTTCTTTTCTATCCTTCCTGTTTGCCGCTAGCGTACCTACGGGGGGGGGCAGTCTGCTCCCCCTGACGAGCCACAACCCATGCAAAGGACGTATCCCTGCCCCCCCCCCTGACGAGCTTAAAGACCTTTATTGCCCCCTGACGAGCTTGAACTTCCCTGTTCCTTTCTCTCTCACTATGTTCATTTTTCTTTCTTTCCTCCTTTTCCTCACCCGTCTTTATCAAATTTCCCTTTTCTTATTTCCTTCATTCTTTCTTTTTTTAAAACTTTTTTTCTCCCCTCCCTTCCTTTTTCTTTTAATTCTTTCTCTTCTTCCATTATGTTTTCATTCCCTCCTCTCTTCACTCTTCCTCCCTCTCTTTCCTCCTTTCTTTCATTCTTTATTTTATTTTTCCTTCTAATTCTTTCCCTTATTCTTTCTCTCCCTTCCTCCCTTAATTCATTCCTTCTTTCCTCATCCCTTACTGTTTTCTTTCTTTCTTTGTTTCTCTCTTTCAAAGAATGGAGGAAACATTTTTCTTTCCTTCATTCTTTCTTTCCTCCTCCTTTTTCTTACTTTCTTTTTTTTTCTTTCTCTCCTTATTTTGTCTTTCACACATGTATTCCTCTTCCATTTTTTTTCTTTTTCTTTCTTTCTGTAATCAATTCAAAGAATGACGGAAACTTTTTTCTCTCTTATTTTTTATTTCATCCTTTTATTCTAACTTTTATTATTTTTTTATTTTTTTCCTTCATTTTCCCCTTATTTTTTCTTTCTTCTCAATTCATCTCTTTTCTTTCGTCTTTTCTTTCTCTCCTTCATTCTTTCGTTCACCCTCCCTTCCAATTCTTTATAATTTTCACAGGTGTAACACTGTGTAGACTTCTTTGTTGATCTTTTTTGTTGATTGTCGATCGCAGGGGCGGAAATCTCTCCCAAAAGGTAGGGGGACACAGGGACGGATCCTGCCTTCGCCAATAGAGGGGGGGGGCGGAAATTTGTTTCAGCCATATTTTCCCCGATCGGCAGCTCGAAGATGATTTTTTTTGTTTCATTGAAGGGGTAGTCCACATAAGTCACTTCTTATGAATCAATATATAATACCATAATACTTATGATGCGAGCGCGAAGCGCGAGCCAATTTTTTGTAAATTGTATGCATTTTTCCCAAAATTTGGACATTCTTGGCAACGTTTGTTATCCTGAAAAAAAAATGTGTATGCAACTTAATAACTACTATGAACGCAAATCGCGAGCAGAAATGAATTGATGAAAAAGAAACCTGTTAAAGACTGCTTGCAGTTAGCATTTATCAATCAAATAATGCGAGCGCGTAGCGCGAGCTGATTTTTTGGTGGACATTTTCACCTTAAGAATGGAAATTCTAAGCACTTTTTGTAACTCAAGCAGAATAGGTATATAAGTAGACAATTGATGCGAGCGCGAAGCGCGAGCGGAAAATTTCGAGATTTAGTCCTATAATATTTACTGAACGAGAAACTCTATTCATGTTTTGTAAATCATGAAAGGATGAGTATTAATAATGTGTGCGCAAAACGCGAGCAGAAAATGTTTATATACGTTTAGAACTGGTACCTGTTAAGGACTGCTTGCACTTAGCCATGAAGGCGTTACATATTTCAACAATCAAAAAATGCGAGCGCGAAGCGCGAGCAGAAAAAAATCGAGATTTAGACCTAAAAATGGGCCACTATGTTCATGTTTTGTAAATCATGAAAAGGATGAGTAATAAGGGGTCTTCTTACATTAATAATGCGAGCACAAAGTGCGAGCAGAAAAATTTTGATATTGTGATCTGAAAATGGATAATGATTTAAATAGAGAACAAATTGAGTATTTGAATAAACATGCGCGCGTGTTTCGTATTTAGACTTAGAATCTAGGAATTCTAAATAGATTTTTAATCGTGAAAATCAAGAAACTTTGAAATTCCGATCTGAAAAAAGAGTCAATTACAGCTTTATATTTCAAGCACTTTGTAGGAAAATTGTAAGGTAGATATATGGATCGCACTTAAAAAAAGAGCTAGAATTTTCATTATTATTACTTTGAGTTTTGACAGGACCGGGACATCCTTACGACATGTCATAAAAATGATGACTATCTTCCTATTCCTCTTGCTAAGCGCGAGATGAAACAAATGGGACAAATTAATTATTAAATCAATATCAGGTTTATTAATGCCTAATGAGGGCGCAAAAATCTGATGATATTATGGCATAAAAACTTGACATCTTACTTTTGTAATTATGAATAGGATGCATCAGTTAATATATTTTTAAGCATTAATGCGAGCGCAAATTGCGAGCTAAAATTTTTGATAAACTGTCATGAAAATGGGATTTTAAGTAGTTTGTTGTATAATCAATATTGAACATTCATAACTCGCCAATCAAAATGCAATCGTGCAGCGCTAGCTGATGCGTCTTGGCAATCAAACCTGAAAAGGGATATTTTGAAAACTTTATGGAATACACGAATATGATAGGTACCTGAAAAATCAAAATTTGCGAGCGCGCAGCCCAAACAGCAAATGTTGATACAATTATTCAGACCATAGAACTGACATTTTTAAAGAGCTATTTTTTTAAATCAATTTGCAAATCACACAAAATAATGAAAGATTTCCGAGGTGAAATATGCTTTGTATATTGACTTCCAAACTTGATATTTGAGCTCCATATTGAACAAGATACATAAATCACCTAACAGGCAATGCAAGCGCGAAGCGCGAGCGAAAATAGTGGCACGAAAGATTCTTTTTATTTTCCAAGTCATCCCCTCATCTTATTTTATGCACTCTTCGTCCTTCTCTTCTTTTTCTCCTCTCCTTTCCTCCTTTTCCCTTTTTTCTTTATTTTGCTCCGCCAATAGGGGGGCGAGGCTCGGCCCCCTGGATCCGCCTATGGGGAAAAGGGGCGGGAAAATTTGACAAGTAAAAAGAAGGTTATCATCCCAAAAGTACGGTCATCTCGTCCTAAAATACATGTTTTATTTCGATTTAGAATGATGTATTTCTTACCATCATAAAAGACCGAAAATAGTAGGGGGACATTTGATATTATGTCCCCCCCCTACTATTTTGAGTAGGGGGGACACGTCCCCCCTGGGATTTCCGCGCATGGTCGATCGATGTCCCGTATTTCATTTTGTGAAATCTGGTCACACTGATCTTGATATATAATCAATAAATCAGGTAATCAAGATAACCATACTATCAGGTCGGAAACGGAGTAAGCTGCCAAAAAGCAAAGCTTGTAGAATGCAGCCTCCTATTGCATACTCGTGTAATCAATGTAAACAAAACACAAACACAACATGGTAGAAATTTGAGTATGAATCCAGTTGAATGTACAGTGAAAGAAAGAAAGAAAGAAAGATAGATAGATAGATAGATAGACAGACAGACAGACAGACAGACAGACAGACAGACAGACAGACAGACAGACAGACAGACAGACAGACAGACAGATAGATAGATAGATAGATAGATAGATAGAAAGAGAAACTGAAAAAAGCGAGATAAATATTTTCCAGATTCTTGCACCGGCAATCACAGCGAATATTATATACGGATCAACAGGAAAACGAAAAAAAAAATCATAATTCACGATTCGTAATGCTGAGTAGAACAAATTGAAATATATATATGTATACATTGTATGAGTGACGAAGAGTTATATAAACTGACAAACATCTTGGAGAAACTTTTTTAATTTAAATTTAAAAGAATTTAGGCTTGGAGAATCTTTTATAGTATTATTAAGAGTGCCCAAAGTCGAGGACCTTTTAAAGTAAATATTGATTTGCTACGAATTGTCCGGGGTAGAGGTAAGAGGAATTCATCGGATTGATATTTATGGATACCTTTGTCTTTGTTAAATGAAGAATCAAAGATTGATGGTAGCATATTATTGTTTAATTAATACATGAAATGATCCAAGTTATATTGATATAATGTTTTTACTTTTAAAATTTTATTGTCGATTAACAATTGGTCTGTATGAGATACATATTAGAAATAACACGCATCGCCTTTTTCTGTAAAAGTAATATTCTTTCTAGGTATGATGTATAGTTATTTCCCCCAGACAATATATCTCGTTGTTGAGATAGGGTGAAATTAATGTTGAATATTTTAGGGAGGAAGTTGGAAGAAAAACTTGACCTTATTAATAACACCAATATTACATGAAATTGTACGGCATATAGAATCAATGTGTGTTTTCCAAGATAAATTGATGTCTATTATACAGACCTAAACATTTGGTTGAAGCAACCGTAATGATAGTATTATCCAATTTAATATCGTATGGTAATTTATCTAAAGAATTGCTGAAAAGCATACATTTCTTTTTTTTGACAATTTATCCATTGTACTAGCTTATCGGTCCAGTTCAATGTTCAATATATTGACTAAAATATCCGGATTAGGATGAAAATAAAGTACATTTGAATCATATGCAAAAAGAATATAAGATAATATTTTCGAAGAGTTGTGGACGTCATTATTTTATATAGATTTAAAATAAAAGTTGGCCCAGTATAAGAAAGTTATGACCATTTCAATACAAAGTTGATTTCACTAATAAGATACATCAAATATTTCACTGTTTATGTTTATATATTATGTTTTTACTTTGTAAATCTTTCTCAATTCAGCCACTGGCTGCGATAAAATGATAATAAAACCTTCTATTCATAAAACTTTCAATTCGATTCAATTCAAGATGGACATTGTCATTTTTAAATCTACCATACATCAGGTGGGTTTCTTTTCTTTCTTTATTGGAGGGAGGACGTGTAATAGGTTTTTCAGAAAATATATCATGGACAAAAGGTTTTTGAAATCATGAGCAAAAATAATTGTTTTGCGGATGTATTTTCAGTGTGCAAACATGGTAAAGGGGAGATTCGTACGTGTGTGACATCACAATTGATTATTCTTGGTAACAATGCCGATAGGATGATCTCCATTATATCATTCGTGACTTCAACATTCAAATGCTTCTAGCTTCCTTATTATTTGACGAATGATAAAAGTTTCGTAGATCTTATTTTCTTTTTATGTTTTCAGTTCCCAAGGGTTTCATTCAAATTATTTACTGAACAAACTGTAATGTATTCAGGTCCCAAATTATAGAACCCTCTTCCCCCTAAACTTAAAAACAGTTTATCCCTCTATAGTTTTCAACGTCAGTATAAAGAAATTTTGTGAACAGCGTTCCCGTCCAATAAACAATTAAATTGTAACATGACTATAATGGCTGTGTTTGCCCTTCTCCTACACTTATACTCACTAATTTCACCTGTTGATTTTCGGTGACCCTCCACATACGCTAGTCCTTTACCCTTTTCTATCATTTTTTCTAGAAAGGCAAACACTTCATTTTTAACTTTGTTATTGTTTGTTTCTCCCATGTATGCTTTTGTCTTTGTATGTTCTATTTTGTATCCCTTCTTTTTCTTTATTTACTGGGCTGGAACTTCTAAGATCCAACAAATCTTTAATTCCAGTCCACATGCCAGTTTATTGACTAAACAAACCACATTTACCTGCTGTTTGGCAACCGTATACGCAGTATTATTTACTGCGGTTAAAACATATAGAGATAGGGGTTTAAATTTTCTCATAAATGCATTTTAGCTTGCTGCCATCTTGTGTTCATAATTGTCCATCTTCTGCTGCTTCCATCGATAGGAGAAGAACCTGTCCCCTCTGTATGTTACGTTATTTGTACCTCCGCCTTTATCAATAAGTTTATTCAAATCTGAAAATAAAAATTGAAAGAAAGAGACTATTTAAATGATTATATTGATATTTCTTTATATTACATAGTTACATATTTTATCATCAGTTATTCTCTCACACTCATTGTTATCATAATTTTAGCCCGAGATATATTGGCGATGTGGGAGTATATCCGATAAATAGAATATCCAATTTATAGCCATCTCTCTGCACAACGTTAACTGTGTGCATGTATGTCTGCTGCTGGTTAGGTTCTGTCGCCTAGAATTGTGAATTTTGGATACTTTCGGCGACTGTGGGATAATAAGCAAGGGTAGGTGAGTAACGATCTTAACAGCTTGTTGCTTTAGATGCTGCTTTTTAAAAAAACCTTGTAAGATATATGTTGCTCTTGTGTCATTTCTGTTCACAGTCGGTGATCGCCCTGTGCCCGTTTTCTCGGCATCGCACAGTGTACCGACCTTGGATTTGAAATTGACTTAAGCCAGCGCCCCTTTTTATGTTCGCATGCATGCACACAAATCTGTTTTAAATTCAGGATCGAAAGAAGTTATAATGTGGAAACATGTTTTATGATCCAACGGTTATTGTGACCATCAGTTATACTCTGGCTTTAAATTATTAAATACCTGGCACAGCTGGTACTGGTGTTGGTGTAAATTGTACTATTTTGCAATTGTCTCTGTCTCTCAGACTTTCTTACTCTTTAAAATTTCAGTTTCACTGTAACGTTAACGCATCTAACTTAATGTTAGATGTAACTTACTAACGTTAGTTAGAACTTAGATCTATGGTCATTATCACATCACATCGGCTACAGAAACAAAAGACCTCTCTGTAGATTTTCTGGTCTTTACTTTGGATATTTTACTTTGCTTATTTGACAATTTTTCTACCTAACTTACATGTAGACAGTTTGAATGGCAAGAGATGTGTAAACTAGCAAGGAAGCTGCAGGCAAGAGAGTAAAAATCATTCACTAACGTGTGCTTTTCTCCACGGAGCTAGGGAGTGTGCCTATATCATGTGCCTGCAGGATGGGCAAAATTCAAATTTTCCCCAAGCCAAATTCTACTTTCCCTGTATGTCTAGCCCTAAATCATAGTGGGCTAGAACTTCATTTCTGACATTTATACATGAGAATCTTGGGAACAAGATAGCTTGTGTGAAAACAGAGAAATCAAAGAAACAAGTCAATGAAATTTTTAGAAAAATCAAATAATGAGAAAGTTATGAGCATTTTACTATTGCGATCATTAATTCTATGGAGATCCTCACATTGTCAATGCGACAAAGATGTGTGATGTCACTTGTGAAGAACTCCTCCCATTACCGTACTTAATAGTTTATATTTCACTGCCTCTTTTATCACATCTATCAGTGACAGTAGATCATGTGTTCTTTCTACATAGGAGGGCATTTAATACAGATTTTTAAAGTATAAATCATGGATAAAGAGTTTGTATTACCATAAGAAAAAGCAAAAAGAGAATTTTTTTTGGTATTTTATACATGTAGTCCATCAAAGCCAAAGGGAAAGTTGTTCACATGGACATAACACATCCTTGTCGCATTGCCAATGGAGGATCTCCATAGCACTTTTAGCAGTAGTGATTGAAATATTCAAATGCTTATAACTTTTTCATGATTTTTCCATTTTTTCTCAAACTTTCTTTGTCCTTATTCTTTGATTTTTCTGTTTTGTCGCAAGCCTACTTGTTACAAAGGTTTCATTCCCCTTTAAACAAATATTCATAAAAAAATCCCTGATAAATATATTATGAAAATACAGGAAAAAAATTTGCGATGTTTACATCGCCATTTTGTTCTCTTTGACGCATATAGAGGGCGGCATGATGTTGTCGCCCTCTATATGCATCTCGTAGCTACTACCGGTAACAGAAAACAAGCTACTAACAAAGAGAACAAGATGGCGATGTAAACATTGGCAATTTTTTTTCCTGTCTTCTCATATTATATCTCATAATATATAGATCTATATAAATGTATATTTAACAAAATGAGTATTTGCTTAAAAATGAAATAAATAATGTATGAATGTTGGAAATTAAGTTCTAGCCCATTATGATTTAGGGCTAGAAATTTTACAGCGAAAGTAGAAATTAGTGTGGCGAAAATTTGAATTTTGCCCGCCCCATGCGCACATGATAAGCACAATCCCTGACTCTGTGGAGAGTTATAAGCACACGCTAGTGAATGATTTTTCTCTAGGAGCCTCCTGGCTGTGTGTGACAGAATGAGGCACTGCTGTATGAAGTGAATAGTTTTTCCCTATTTCATGATAATGAGCTAACAAATTAGTTTTAATAAATGTATTTTATGATTTTTCATGAGTATAGTTCTGAATATTTTTTTTTTGAGAAACCACTTGACTTATCATGCATGGAATTAACTACACTGTAGGCCTGATTCAGGCCTCATTCTTACTGCCTTTTCCTTTTGGTGACAAGAGTTTGATAGCTTGAACTGAAGACTAGAGGAGGAATGGGTGGTAACATGATGACAGTTTTTACTACTGGTAGCTATTTTTGTCCTGAATGAAATGAAAATTTTGTTTTTGTGTGCCACTGGGCCAGCAGGCATGATGTAAACACTGGCCCGTATTCTGAAGTCAGCTTTCATATTAAACTCTGATCTAAAGTTGTGGTTAAAAACAATGTTAGACAAATCTCTAGAAGTATGTGTTCGATTTTACTTTCTCACTTGAATATTTTATTATTGTCTTAGAATAGCATCAAAAATAGTTTTATTTACCATTAAACTTAAAGAATGGGGAAAGATCACAGTAAACATACATGTACACATACTGTACACAATGGAAATCAAATTTTGACAAATTTTGCTTCTCATATTCGAGCACAGAGTTTAGCCGAGACCATTGTCCAAATTAAAGTGAACTTCAGAATGAATGTCCATGTACATGTAGACCAATGAGTTTAGTAGCTTAAGATATTGTAGACGTAGATTGATTTCTTGTGACATATTATGATCATGTATGAAATTATTGCTGAGTATAAAGTAAATAGGAATTGTGGCCCAAATTGTCTTTCAAAATTCTTGGAGATTGGAGAATGGCAGAAATTTACAGCTACTTTTTCTGATGTGTATGACAGTACAGGTCGTAAATGGCAGAAAAGTTTGAGAGAAAACAACAATATTAAGAATTGAATTTCAAGTAACAGTAAAGGCCACTGCGTGGTGTATTGTACTGGTGAAGTGCAGTACAATATCTGATAATAGAATTCTTACAGCATGCAAATGTACAAAAAAAATCACAAACAGGCTGGGGTTTTTGCACACTATAAACATTTATAATAATATCTTGTTTAAAAATGAGATGAACTTATAGACAGCAATGTCTAGCTAATGTTAGAATTTGTTTCAATATTTTGGAGAAAAAAATATAGTAAGTATGCAATTACAAAGTATTACTGTAGATTTTTGTTATATTTTAGTTCAGGGAACCTTTGGTACCCACCCCCCCCCCCCATTGCATGTCACTATTCCATTTCATTACTAGATTGTAAATTATGTGAAGAATATGAAATGATATAAAAATGAAATTAAATTTTGTGATTTCACACGACGTTTCCAATTAAAATATATTATCTCCTTAAATGGATATTTGTGAACATTTCAGATAGTAATCTGATGTCCAACCATTAAAATTTGTATCACATGTTTTGTACAAGTATTCAGCCCCCCCCCCCACAAAAAAGAAAAGAAAATACTGAAGAAGGGTGTTTTATTATAGAGAGCTTTACGATTTTGTGATTTTTGATATTCACTTGAGCTTTTTATTTGAGATTAAAATTTAAGTTTTATAATAAAATTGAACTATGGAAGTTGGGCATCACATTGTTTATTTTCTTGTCCGGGTGTTCCGTAAATGGTGGTCACTATATTGTGTGCTTTTTCAAATGGTGAAATCCTCATCAAGATTTTGAATGGAGAAAAATTATGTTAGAGAAACTGTCATCAGATATTTTCTTTATACTTTGTGTTGTGCTGTGTTGTGGTTGTAGGTTGTATCAGATACATGTACCCTTTTCTCACATTCACAAAGTGAATTTTCCTGAAGACATGTAGGCCTACTATCCCGCCTATTAAAGGTTGGGCTAAATTGCGTATTTCTATTAGCCATAGCCTACATCCATTTCATGTTTATATTTGGCAGTATAAAGTCATGAATGACTATTTTTGCCACACACTGTACATGTATGTTAAATAGGGTAAAAATTCTCTTCATTTCTTTTGTATTTTTTTAATTATGTTTTTTAGCCCCACCTACATTGGTCTAAAGTAAAGCTTTAGTCCACTTTAATACTTTTTTCACATTTGTGCAAAGTGGGCTCACCCCCCGGGGGGGGGCACTCAGTATATAATGCATAGTGGGTATGTGCCGTGGAGGGAACTCCCATTTTTACACTCAAATTTCTGTTCCAAGGCATAGCATTTTTGTCTTATGAAGGAAAAAGAACAAAGAAATCCGCGCCAAAGCGTCGCATATTTTTCGTTACGCCGTTCCGGTCGCATTGATCTGCTCTGTACAGGGAGCTGTAATTTTGGTGAAAAGCGGCCGTAGAGCGCTTTTCGACCATCGCCTTCAGTGGAGGCCGCGGTAGCTGCTCCATGCACAATTGCCTATTCCATAGGGATGCATATACGCACTCACATGCTTGAGATCCGTTCCAAGGACCCCCGTTTTCACAAACATTTGAAGTTCCAAAGCCTGTTCCGAGAACCCTCCTTTTTACAGTAAGCCCGCTCCAAGGCCCCCGTTTTTTGCCTCGCCCGCGGCACACCCCCACCACATTTTTGGTCGAGTGCCCCCCCCCCCTGGGGGCTCACCCTACCAATAGTATAGGATTCTGTGGCCTTATCGGTTTGCTAAGCAATTGCGGTGCTTATTGTGAAAGTCGGGAGTCAATAGTCATCGTGAGAACAGAAACCTTGCCAAGCCAAGGGCTGCTTCATGTACATGTATGCCGTATATGTACCATGGAGCCAGCGCTGTTGTCAAATCAGCTTTATACCTTGGTCACGTTTGCTCTACGGTGGCCATGCGGGGAGTCGAAAACAGACGTTTTATGTAGTTGGTACAAAATGTTAAAACAACTTTTTTCGACTCGACGTAGGGCTGCCGTAGAGCAAATGTGACCAAGGTAATAAGCACTTATGAATGGCTGCCACTAGTCCGGTGTTAATGGAAATCTTGTGAGAACATCAAGTATTTCCTTAGCTAGCGGGGTTTAGGCAGAAAATTAGGCCCGTTTAAAAAATATACATTATGGAGTTAAGAATAGAATGGGTTTAAAGATAGACTGGGGTTAAAGTTAAACCTTAACCTTTCTGAGAAAAGGGTATAGTAATTGTTAATGATCTACAGTAGGTATAGTAGATTATCTCTCTGTGTCCTATATATACAGAAAGATTAATTTCTAAATTATTGAATGGGATTAGACTTGTGTACCACGTGCTAATACGTGTATGTCAAGTCATACATTTATCTTCAATTTATGAAAATCCAAGATGACCCTTTCCAATGTGATGAATTTTTTCATTACTTCTTCACTGACATGTACATGGAGGCGACAAGTGCAGTGTGTACATGTAGGCCTGTTATGTGCATGAAGAATTCATAGGACATATTTGTAGCTTATTGCCTTGCAGGCTTAATTACTTCTCTAAATTTAGTCCCTCTGGTGTTGTGGAAGCTGGCATACCCTGCAGTGAAATGGATGCGTCTTGGGTGTGTAGGATGATGGCACTGTGACAGTCTCAGACAAGCAATGGATGCTTTCTCCTCTCCCCATCTCTATCATCCACTTTGGCAGAGAACTTTAGATGAACCTTCGTACATGCATGATGATGGGTGTGTGTTGTCCGCTCATACTATAGAAGAATGAGCCGTAGAGACACATCAACGCTTCCATCCTCCCGTCTTAGAATCCTATCGTCCAGACGTTCACTCCCACTTGCACACAAGATATTGCTCCATGTGCTCTCCTAAAAACTACATGTCCATGAATACAGTATTCAACAAGCTGCATCTTACCTATAAAGGAATCAATTATACATATTAAAGATATTCTATAATTTCTGCATTCATTCATAAGAAGGGAAGCTACATGTATGTGTATATTTCTGTGCTGATGTGCCAAACCCTGGATTTATACCTGTGAATATATTTGCTAGAGGATTTATTATTGGATTTATGTCCATCAGCAGTTCAACAAAGTTGTCCTTGACCTAATTGTCTTCAGGTATGTTGCAGTCTTTGAGTTTTAATATGGTTTCTTATTACTTTCCTGGTAATATTAGTGTTTGGTTTAGAATTATGAATTGTGATTTTTTTATTATTCCTATTGTTGATGCTGTTTGTAGATCTTGAATTTTTTTTATTCAAGATTTTAACAAGTAGCCTACAGTATTTGATTAGCAAACATGGAGACAAAAAATAGGAAATTATGACCATTTTCACTACTAATTTACAATTTGAACTTCTATCTTTTATTACATGTACATGCTCTCTTTCGAGTGTATTTCACCTTTTTCTTCCCAGAAATTTGTCATTACACCTACTTGTATTATATCAAGATGGCAATCTCTCTAAATCGCAATTGACAACTCATATTTTGCAATTGGTATGTGATTACAATTTAATCAGTTTGGCCTTCATCGATACTAAAGTGATATTTTAAGGGATTGTTAGCTGAGTTTACTGTCTCAAGGTGGGATAGAAGACGCCGCTGGTGCACCCTTGACTCACAAAGTTGATTGGCTTGTTTGGATGTAGGAACATCTGTAGACTCCATCTCGTCTAATATCTTATTACGTGCCAGCTTCTAATGAATAATAATAATAGTAATGACAGTCCGTGGTCGATAGGAGTTGAATGTTAAAATGTTTAACATTGGCACGTGGTGACAGTGCAGGAGCTCGGAATTGCTCGCTGTGATGGGATTGTAATTTTGTGGAATGGTAATGGAAGTTCAAAAATTATGCAGTGCAATTTCTTCCAGTGATCACAATGCCAATTTCCATATTTAGTCAATGTATACGTATTGTGCTAATTGCTCTTCCAAAAGCCCTACAAGGAAAGTTTATAAATAGGCAGCTTATACATGTACAGGTAAATGTATATGGAAAATCATAATTAAATTCATATCCTTCGGTCATCTAATATGATATCATTACACAACTGACACATTTTTCTGATATTAAAATATTCATCCTTTTCCATGTCGACAGGTTATAGAACTAGGGTGTAATTCTGCATTATTACAGTAGCCTTTTTAAATAAAATTATACACCTTTCATAAACCTATGCTCCAATTATCCGCCTAAGAGTAATGCAGATAATTCAATAAAAATTGCATTCACAAACTCCGAAAATAATCTGCACTTTTTTTTACGAGCGCCTGACCTGGAAAAGGCGGATAATTGTCATGGCAACTGGCAACTGCACACGCCCTCCGATGGGGTTGCGTTGGAAAAGGGTGACCTTGTGACCGCACCATGGCAATTATCCGCATTACTTTGGAAATGCGTTCATAAAGTAAAAATCTGGTCCCGATGCTGCTATTATGCGGATAATTGCAGCATCAAAATAATGCGGATAACTCTGGTCCTGCTCCGATTTTACGACCAAATTATGCGGATAATATCCGCATAATTGGGTTTATGAGAGGGGTATGAAACAAGATTTCATCACTCTACAATCGAGTAGGCCTATGTGCATGTGTATGTCCCCAGAATGTAGTTGATGAATCAAAGGGTGAAAGGAAACTAGAATGATGTCATTCACTTGGATTTTGAGCACTCCTTGGAAGTGTTTCATGAACCAGATTGTCAGTGATTTTCACAGACAAATTTGCTCATAACCAATCAGATCCAAGGATTTCAGTAGTTTATGACAGTTGCCAGTGAAAATCACTTACATGAAATGCAATCCTGAATGTATCATACATCGTGTGTCATTGATGAGATTATGTTCTGAGTGAGTGATTTACTATAGGGGGGGTAGAGGATACTGAACCGTGTCTGCCATCTGTCACACAACACACTCACAGACAAGCGGAAGTTACATGGCAATTCCATATTAAAATAATCAACCTTTTTGTACGTCCAACCCCCATTTTTGTCAAGTTTTACTTCACTTCATAGACTGACCAATTCATGGTCATTTGAGAGCAATAAAGACTGTCTAAAGAACAAGAAATCAGAGACAGATAATTTCATGAAGGTCCCACATGTAGGGGGTCGAACGTACATAATATGGAATTGCCCTGCAATATAATAATCAGGGCTGATATTTTTGTGAATCTCAAATGTACAGTATCAGTTACTACATGTGTGTGTGTGAATTTACAAAAATGTTGACAAAAATTTACTGACCTGCATACATTATATTGTTACTTTCTGGAAAGAAAGGTTGATCCAAACACACACTTGCTAGACATACATGTAGCAACATTTATATAAAAAACTGAATTTTAATTGTAAATGTAAATGTATTTATTGTATGAATTTATTACAAACGTGTTTTGGATTACTTTCTGTCTACGGCTCCCAGGAAAGGAACATCCATCTCTACATGTAGGCCTACAGGTCATTGGATTCATAATTACACTGTATATCAATATCGAGAGTTACAATTCTGAGAAATCTGGGTACCTTGGTTCATATTGTGAAGATGTAAACTGTTATTGGAATTTGTAGAAATTGAAAACATTTTGGTCGTGTTCTTCAGATAAGTCGTGATCTCAATGTACATTCTTTCGTCTTCCGGTCTCAGCACTTCATAATTTCTCATTCCCAACACACACTGTTTGTTTCACTCATCGCTTCCCAATAAACTCTCGGGAGATGATGGGACAACATGACCTGTAGGATGGGTAAGGTCACAATCCATGCTCGTCCTTACATTGATTAAAAAATCTGCCGCTGCCGCTGCTGTCACTGCTACAGTTGCCCTTTGTGTTGTCATCCTTCGCAAACCTTCATAGAAATGAAAAAACCGGATAATTAGAAATCTGAATGGAAAACATTGGAAATAATGAATACACCAATAGATGTTTTGATTTTAATAATTTATCGAGTCCTAGTGTAGTTCATAGTTTAAAGTAACAGTTAACATTATCTCAAAATGTCAGTTCTGGTAGTCATAAATGTTCAGTAGTGTTTAGTTGCTCTACTGGCCCGGAGGCAATGACTCTTTCAGTCGAAGATCATCATTTCTGTATGAAAGTAAAATTGGTGCTTATACATGTACATGTACTTTGTCGTGCGTTGAACTCAAGGAAACATAAATTCATGATGTTTTTGTCATTATATGTATGATGATAAGAAAGCTGTATGTAAAATATTTGGGCTGAACAAAAGTTTGTGTTCAGTCCTTTACAACAGTATGTACAATATACATATGTACATGTAGTCCTGTATTGGATATTCATAGTACATCAATTATCAGGATTTCTCAATAAATCTACATTGTATGGTAGTTCACTTTAGAATTCATTATCAACACCAGCAGCTGCAATTACAATGTACTTGTATTCCAGTGCTCCCCTTCAAGTGAATGAAAATTTTGGATATTAATTTTGCCCTGAGTGGGTCCATTTTATCAGATCTGGAAAGATCAATATCGATATCAGTTCTTGCTATTGTTGGCTCACCATTTATAGCTGTGAAATTGAAGCCAGACAATGAAATATATGGGTGGGTGTGTGAACAAATATACGCACATGAAATCTCTCTTTTTTCAGGCGTTACTTGTGCAGGTGCTCAAAGGGAACATTTCAATGTTTTGCATGGTTGAGTGGCCATCTTTGAAATATCGAACAGCTTCTTGAGCTTTGAACCCTTTTGATTTGCTTGGCTGAACTACATGTACATGTACCTTGGGAAGTTTATTAGTGACATGGATTTATAAAGCTACTATTGATTGTAACATACATGTACAGTGGGCCTATATATGTACCTTTTGTATAGGCCTTATGAAAATTAGAATAAAAGCACATTCCTCTATTAACATTTGTTGATTTTAGATTACAATGTAACTATTTGTAGATGTTGCTTTGATGTTCAGGCCTACTCCTTGTTGAAAATATTATGAAGCGAATGTTGGTTCATATTGTGAAGTAGATTCTTCTACTGTAGGTGCGCAGTTTTGTATTTTACAGGCATTGATAGTGTTTCAATGCAAATAACCACTCATTAATACATGTATGATTAGATTAGCATTTTTCTTTTGATCATATGCTAGTATTGAATGTAGAGTTTAAAAAAAAATGACAAGGGATGAGTAATGTTTAAAGGCAGAATGGTTTGAATCAAATGGGTGTCTGTGATGCATTGTGGTTGTATTTGAGGAAGGGCTCACTGGCACAAACATGAGGGAGAGAAGCACACAGTGCTGGAGACAGTAATGTCAATATTGGTTGAATGGAAGAAAAAAGAGCTATGTATGGACATGGTGGATGAATGGGAATTCAGTGAAAGCAATAGCCTGTTCAGACTGTAGGAACTTTGTATAAAACTGAAATGTAAATGTAGTAAATATCTGCTTTAAGACAATTTTTTAACATGTTGGAACAAAAAAAGTATTACATGTACACCCCTTTCATAAACCCAATTATGTGGCTACATGTAATAGCAGCATAATTTGGTCGTAAAATCGGAGGAGGTCCAGAGTTATCCACATTATTTTGATGCTGCAATTATCCGCATAATAGCAGCATCGGGACCAGAATTTGACTTTATGAACGCGTTTCGAAAGTAATGCGGATAGTTGCCATGGAACCGTCACAAGGTCACCCTTTTCCAACGCAACTGCATCGGAGGGGGTGTGTGCGGTAGCCATGACGATCATCCAGTGCATAAAAATATTTTTGGAGTTTATTAACGCAATTTTTATTGAATTATCTGCATTACCCTTAGGCAGCTAATTGGAGGATAGGTTTATGAAAAGGGTATTAGGATCAAACAAGTCAGTATAAACTATCCAATGGAATACGACATTCAGTAATTGATTTGTGCTTAAACGTTTTAATGGACAGTGTTGGACATACATGTACAGTATCTACATGTACATGCATTTTATCAGTCTATAGCTATGCTTGTGATAATCTTGCCCAAGTGTTATTAACCACAGGTATAAGAACATGACCGATCTATTGAATACTTTCTAAAACCTTTCAAAAGATGCATCTTGGTGTGCAATGTTTTGGTATTAAAATGAATTGCCATGGTAATTTTAGAACTGTCAATTGTATCTATTGTAGCCTACTGTACACGGTTGACCACACATTTCCTCTGGGTGGAATCAGATCTATGGAAATCACAATGATCTACCGCCTACATGTACAGTCAAGGAGCTTCAAACACACAGTGTAGGTTTACAGTACATACATGTAGCTTTCAGGGGGGGGGGTTAAACTCGGTATATAATGCATTGTGGGTATGTGTCGCGGAGGGGCCCCCCATTTTTATACTCCAATTTCCGTTCCAAGGCATAGCATTTTTTGTCTTTAAACAAAGAAAGCCGCTCCAAAGCTTTGCATATTTTTCGTTACGCCCTGTCCGACCATCGCATCTGCGTTAGCGCATGCGGCGCTCGTGCCTCCGGGCTAGCTGCATACAAGTACATGTATGCCCATTCCATAGGGATTGATACGCACTCACACACATGCGACCCGTTCCAAGGACCCCCGTTTCCACAAACATTTGTAGTTCCGAAGCCCGTTCCGAAGATCCTCCTTTTTACAATAAGCCCGCTCCAATGCCCCCGTTTTTTTGTCTCGCCCGTGGCACATACCCACTACTTTTTTGGTCAAGTGTAGTCCTGCAACATAATATAGAAATCCACAAAGCCAACAAATTTAAAAAAAGAAAAGAAGTTAAAACTTTCTTAAAAATGATAATATATGATTCAAATCATGGGCCTAATAAGGAAGTAAAGTGCATGAATGTAAGCATAATGCTGCGCCCATTGGACTTTCATTTGCACATTGAGATGATTATATTTGGTTTGGCACTTCTCGTGAAGAGAGGCTTTTCAGTATGTGTTAATTATGGGTATAAGGGTAAAGTTCAAAGGGTAATTCAAAATGAATGATGTGGAAATAAAATAAATTGCAGACTGAATTTGGATGGCCTCCAAACATTTTTCCTATAGGCATGCATTAATAATTTCCTTCTGTAGATTCGGGGAAATGTCTGGATTTGAGTATTGTAAGTAGTGTCCGCATATACCTGTAAAGGATGAATAGTACATGTACTTGAACAGTTCCTCCAGATTTATTATGTGCCTTACATGTATCACAATAACAGCAAAATCCATCCTTTTGAACATTTTAATTTGCTTCTTGAATCGGACTCAATTCTGTAGACAGTTCCTTTGATACATGAAATACCCTTTTTACACAGGCTAAAATTTCCTTAACTTCGTACTATAGGTGGGGCTAAATTGCCATTTAGCCCCACCTATAGTACGGGGTTAAGCTTAGCCCACTTTCTTTTTACACAGCATTTTTGCAAAGTGGGCTAACCCCACCTTTAGTACAGGATTTTTTGGCCCTGCAAAAAAGCAGGGTTATCACAGCAATTGCCATGCTAAGAGCGATAGTACGGGGTTAAGATCGCTAGTGTAAAACGAAAATGGGCTAAGCTTAACCCTGTGCCATTTAGCCCCACCTATAGTACAGGGTTAAGGATATTTTAGCGTGTGTAAAAAGTGTACGAGTAAAGTACTTGTACTACGAATGATCGACAAAAACCACTAGTCCGGGGTTAGCGAGTTTCATGTGTGAAAAGCAAGCATTCCTTATCCAGGGTTAGCAATAACAATTTGGCATGTGTGAAAAGGAAAAAAAAAATAGTACGGGGTTAGCGATAGTCCGGGGCTAAGAAAATCCTGTGTAAAAAGGGTATAACAGTGTTGTGCAGGCCTTAGTCATCTCAGGCTAATAATCTATACATGTACATGTACTGTATGTTTAAGATATCACAGTTGCTTGTGACCTGACAAATTACATATGACATTGACATCCATCCACAGTCAACTGAGAAAATGTTGATGATTTCACCAAATGGAAAATACATATTTGTAAGACAGGAACATGGGAGGGTTCATGCCATGTTGGGTTTCTAGTTAGGAAGTAATACATGTATACTGACGTGGGCATGTGCTTGTTTCCATTTCAACCATACAGTGTACATATCAGATAAAAAAATATTTTTTCTTCCTATCTTGCTTTACAAATGAAATCTCGGAACATACATGTATAACTTTTTTTTATCTGTAAGATATCATGTAAAATTATAACCCAAAATTTTTAGAAATATTGTTTCTCTTGCTTTTGAGTGGGAAAGGCAGCGGGGAGGGGGGGGGGGGGGATTGAAGGAATGGACAAGTAGTTTGAATTTTTCTATATTCCTTATTTTGATGTAGAAAAAATAATCACAACGATTAAATGCATTTATTGTTCATCATCCAGTCTATGTGACTAATGTCCCACTGCTTTAAGGGTGCATGTAGGCCTATACATGTAGAAAAAGGCTACAGAACCTTTATAAACAACATATAGGACTCCAGTGTGCCACTCTCCTCTTGTGGCATGAATAAGAGATAGGGGGATGCTCAGTGTAGCTAGCATGAAAGGCAAAGTGCTGCCTGCTCTCAGTCCAATAAACACTGTCATATCGGCTCCTAGCCGCCAGCATCAGTGATTCACATTGCCATGACAACAGACACTGCACCACCATGGTTGCATCACTCCTCTCAGGGATAACTGGAGGCCAAATGAGGGGCATCATCAACCATCGTGTGTATATAGTCAGAATGGATATACATATGTATAAAAAATGAAATTTCGTTTCATTTTCATAATATTTCAGTCCCTATGAGGTATTAGGCCTAACATGTTTAATGCATGTTTTATATGGAGGATGGAAGTTGCAATGTTACACTCAATAATCCATAACCTTTTCAACGCCCTACTTGTAGAAGCTTTGGAGGCGAAAATGCCATATATGTGCCGTTTATTCAGACCTGCCAAAACCCTTTTCCACCTTCCCTACCAAATTTGGTTAGCCCCGGTCAGACCTACATGTAATACAGTTTTTTTCATATGTGCCCAAAATTTGGGCAGGCCAAAATGCTCATGATTGTTGGGAAAGGGAAAGATGTATTTGAGCTGTCCAAGCTGTACATTATACGACGGACTCCTGCGTTCTGAAATTTAGTTAAATAATATTTTTCATATCCTTTTTTATATTCAGAAAGAGATTGTAAATGATACGTGTGTCTAAAATGTATATGTATGTAAAATCTATGTAACAATTGATTATGTTGTATTATGTTGAACATGTGGAACGCAGAAATAAATTTCAAGCAAACAAACATGTATGCATGTCCAAACTAGAGTCAGTAATACTTTTCTGTAATTCTCATTTGTATCAATTGAGTTTGTGGTGAATGTCTCCAATTGGAATATAATTTGTTTTGTTTGACTTGTTGACAGAAATTTATGAATGACAAGCCCAAGGTTGAATGGAAGGTTTAACTTCAGGACCTCTAGATTTCAACTAGCAAAGTGTGTTTATTGGTGCACTTATTGTTGTCAAGTTGAATACTGGTACCAATTAAAGTACACGAAGGACATATCTTTCATTATGTATGTAAGTCTATATGTATATGTAGACCTTACACTGAACACATTTTTCAGTATGAAATATAGGCTGTGTGCTTTTGATTGGTGTCAAACCTTAACCCCACCCCCCAGAAAAAAAAGGAGAGAAAAACACATTTTAACATCAAATATACCTGCAGGCCTATTTAATAACTTAGTAAAAAGAGATGACTCACAAAAGTGTAAATCAGTATTGTTTTGATATCGCATTTTTGCTCTTTCTGCTTCCAAAAAGTGAGATGGAGCGGTGAATGTACTTCACTCTGTATCTACATCAACAACCACTCACATGATACAAACACACCCAGCCCATCTTCCCACGCATTTCTTTTCTTCTTTTCTTCTCACAGCCTGATATGACACTGAGATAGGTTCACACGACATTCCTTCACAATAAAGTGTACGAACTTGATCCATAAAATCTAAGTTTCCATAAACTAAATGATCAGAAGGAGTGTATCCTCGAGTTGATAACTTATCACAGTTAATTTTCTTAAAACTGAAAAGTTTCAAAGGATACACCAAGAGTCCAAGGGATGACCAGAATGTAATTCTTCACATACATGTACATTATCTAAATTGACAAATTCTGATGTTTTTGTCCTCAGTCATGGTAGTTTGTCATGTATCAGCAGCACTGTATGACGTTACCTGCATTTTCTGATGAAGATCAGTGGGGATTTATTATGATTGTACATTAGATCGAGGTTTTACATATTAAAACTATGCCAGAACCGTGTGAACATGATTCTGGAAGAGACAAATCTCACAACCTTGCCCAAGAAATTCTTCCCAGGGCTCCTTAGCACTGTATTCGCTCTTAGGTCGTGACCTCTGTGATTGACCTGTGACCTCAGTGCCATATTAGTCATACAGGAAAATATGAGGTTTTGGATTACACAGAACAGCTCTCTGTTACCTTCAGACAGAAATATTTTGCAAGATTTGAACGTCTTCAATTTGTAGATTTTTTTTCGATGAAAGGAAGTTCATGTATCTATCCTTTTTATTTTAAACTGGGGGGTGTTTTCAATGTTGATTTTCAAATTCAAACAGCAAACATGAATTATGATTTAAAATGCAATTACATAACAAATATAGAAAGAGAAACAGAGGGTATGTTCACTGTCCCCCATTCCTGGTTGCAAAAGAAGATGTCTTTCAGATCGCAATTCAGAGGGAAATTTATATTAAAGCCTAAAAAGGTGTGTTTTGAAAGACGATTAGTATTGTGAACGCACAACAAGTTCTGTGACACTGAACACAATGGCGTTTTCAAGCGTCTTTAAAATGTGCTCTCAATGTGGAAACTTACACAATCGCATGCCAAAGTTGACCTTGTGATGATGAGAGCACAAAATTCAAAGATGATTGACATACATGTATATGTATAACCATGAACGGTGAGATGCTTGTTGCGTTTTGTTCTGTGTTTTGTTATTGCGTTTTGAATCAAATTCATGTTGCTGTTTAAATTTGAAAATCAAATTTAAACACATCTGGACTCTGACTCTCAATTTAAAGCTGCTATTACATTTCTTGGTAGCAATTTAGAAGGCCTATTGTAATGTACATATTATACATGTAGGCCTTAGCCTTTGGTTCCCCTACATGCACAATGTACATGTACATTTTCATACCCCGCAGGGCTATGTAGATTTCTGTTCGTTATCTATAGCTCTTTGACTTTGGCTTTTATTAAAGTGATATTGGATGTCCAATAAATCAGGCATGAGTGTAAAAGAATGCTGTTGCATTTAATAGTTCACCGTTGTGTGTTTATCCTGAAAGACAAATTCAATTTGTTTCTTCCACCTTGATTTCAGATATTGAAGAAATAAAATATATGCCTCTCATTTTACAACCCTTTTAGGAAAGCAGAATAAACTGTAGGACCTTTATCTGTCTGTATTTATTAGAATTACCCCAGAACTATCTTCATAAACTTGGAGGACCAAAACACTATGACAGAATACAGACATACTGTACATTGTACTTGCTGTAGATCTGGAGTCTGTAACACAAAGCTTAGCAATGATCGTTGAACAAATGTTCACGATTGATTGCATTGACTACAATGTACAATCAATTATAAACATCAAGTGTATGATCAGTCATTATGCTTTGTGATACAGAGCCCTGGATAGACTTTAAAAGTGTGTACATGTATATAAAAACCATGATAAGATGTTACACAATCAAGCTTGTCAATGATTTTGAAAGTCTCCTGAGTGAATAGTATTAAAAGTCAATAACAGTATCAGATTACATGATGTAACAAAGGATTACAAGGTGATAATCCAGCATTTTAAAAGAGATTAGGAGATTCCAGACTGATTCACCAAGTTTACAGTTATAGTCAACAGGTTCTTCTAACAGGTCATTCATCAAACAAATGACTGAAGGTTTGTGATGATCACTGGTAAACCAATTTCAAAGTAGACCGAGTTTCAATGAGCAATAAAAATAGGTAGACCTATAATGCAGTAGTAAATCTGGTCTTTATTCTGAAATGACATTTATATCAATGCCAAATCTAGTGTACTTGGGAGCAATTGGATCAAGCTATTATACCACTTTTGGCAGTTGTCAGTTTAGATTGAACAGAATACCGGGACATTTGTTGAAGTTGTTATTTTGGAATAGAAGTACTTTGTTTGCAAAAATACCTCTTGAACAAATCAGATTTCCTCCATGTTTGGTCAGACTGGTCCTCTGCCTGTAGGATTCAAAATGATTATTTAATGTACCTCTCACAGCTTTAGATTCACCAAGTTGACCACTCATGAGAGATCTACATTTACCTCTAAAGAAAATCAATATTGATTTGATAATTCGTCCAAAATTGCTTTAGTTTTAATATTTTGATCGAAGAATATGCATTTTAGAAGTTCCACCCAATCACTCCTTGATACATGTATATATATCAGGGGCGGATCCAGCCTTCGCCAATAGGGGGGGCCCGGAATTTTTTTCAGCCATATTTTCCCCAATCGGCCACTCGAATATGATATTTGCCGGGATTTTTGGTTTCTTTAAAGGGGTAGTCCTATTAGTCACTTCTTAGCTTTATTCTTATGAATAAACATGAATATATAATACCATAATCATTATTTATATAATGCGAGCGCGAGGCGGGAACTATTTTTTGGGGAATCTTATGTACTTTTTTCTAAAAGTTTTGAACATTCTGGGCAATCCTGAAAAAAGATGTGTATGCAAGTGAATAATTATTACGAACGTGAATTAAGCGCGAGCAGAAATGAACTGATGGAAAAGATACTGTTAAGGACTTGCTTGCAGTTAGCCATGAAGACGTTACATATTTTTAAAAATCAAATAATGCGAGCGCGAAGCGCGAGCTGAAATTTTTTGACATTTTTACCTAAGGAATGGAAATTCTAAGCACTTTTTGGAACTTAACAGAATAGGTATATAACTAAACGATTGGTGCGAGCGCGAAGCGTGAGCAAAAAATTTCGTGATTTAGACCTACTGAACGAGACACTCTATTCAAGTTTTGTAAATCATGAAAAGGATGAGGAAGCGGGGATCTTCCTTACATTAATAATGCGAGCGCAGAGCGCGAGCGGAAAATTTTTATATACGTTTTGAGCTGATCGGAAAACGTATTTGTTATGGACTGCTTGAACTTAGCCATGAAGACGTTACATATTTCAACATTCAAATATTGCGAGCGCGAAGCGCGAGCTGAAAATTTTTGACATTTCTACCTGAATAATGGAAATTTTAAGCACTCTTTGTAATTGTGGAAAGGATAAGACAAAAACTGAACATTATTGATGTGAGCGCGAAGCGCGAGCGGAAAAAATTCTGGACACTCTATTCATGTTTTGTAAATCATGAAAAGGTTAAGCTATTGGAAATTTTCATACATTAATAATGCGAGCACAAAGCGCGAGCAGACATTTTTTTATATTGTTATCTGAAACTGGATAATTATTTAAATGGAGAACAAGCTGCGTATCTGAATAAACGTGTGTTTGAGATATCGACCTAGAATTTGGGTATTCTAAATACCTTTTTTTTACCATGAAAATCAATAAAGCGAGCGCAAAGCACGAGCTAAAAATATATGATATTCAGATTTGAAAAGGGGTCACTTTAAGCTCTGTATTGCAAGCACTTTGTGGAAAATTGTGAGGTGAAGAAGGATCACAGTTAAAACAGAGCTGATATTTTCAATTATTGTGAGTTTTGACATAGGACCGGGATATTCTATAAGGACATTATGTCATCATAAGAAAATGATGACTATCTTCCTATTTCTCTTCCTAAGCATGAGAGCGCAAAATCTATTAATATTATGGCCTGAAAATTGGACATTTTAAGTACTTTTGTAATTATGCATAAGATGCATGAGTTTAAAATCTATCAATGCGAGCACAAATCGCGAGCAGAAATTTATGATTGTCATCAAATGGTGATTTTAAGTAGTTTGTTTTAGAACTAATATTGAGATATACATAACTCACTAATCAAAATGCAAGCGTGCAGCGCTAGCTGATACGTTTTGACAATCTGACCTAAATAGGGTTATTTTGAGAACTTCATGGAATACAGGAAAATAATAGGTACCTGACAAATCAAATTTTGCGAGCGCACAGCGCAAGCAGAAATTGTTAATATTCAGACCATAAAACAGAAATTTTTACACTTTTAAAAAATCAATTTGTAAATAAAACAAAATAATGAAAGTTCAATTTCCCAGCTGAAATATGTTTTGTATATTGACTTCAGAATTTGATATTTTAAGGTCCATATTGAGCAAGATATCACCTAAAAGGCAATGCGAGCGCAAAGCGCGAGCAAAAATTTTATATCCCGACATGAAAGATTAAAAAAAAATTCCAAGTCTTCCCCTTATCTTATTTTATTCACTCATCTTCCTCCTCTTATGCTTGCCTTCCTTCTTTTCTCCTCTCTTTTCCCTTTTTCTTTTTTCCTTTCTTTTCCCCTTTTTTTCTTTTTTTTTGCTCCGCCAATAGGGGGGCCCCCCCCCTGGATCCGCCTATGTATATGATTAAACATATTATTTGAGCATGTAAATGAAATTAGTGTCAAGAAAGAAAATCTTTATTCAGCAACTTGTATCGTTGACATCTGTCTTTTTATAGTGCTCGACAGGAACTGAGCCCTGACAGGCGAGATAAATAAGAGGGAATAACAAATCAGAGTAGCACCTAAACTCAGTAGGGTTGTTCACACTCAACAAAGGAAACATGAAAAGTTCTATATTATTTTGTTACATATAAAGTTTTAAGTAAAATACAATCACAAAATGAATTCTCACAGATTAAATTGACCACAAATTGTTTGCATATATACGGTACTCATGTGACAAATAATTGTAGTAGGCTACTGAAATTATTTATTTTCTGACCAAAATCTACAGAATAAAGTAAATTTAATTTCAGGTAGGGCCTACATGCAAGGTGGTCAATTATTTTGTGTTATTGCAATCAATTATTTCATCCAATCTTGTACCAGTAATCAAGTATTCTCATTTGAGTCTGTCCCTGAAACTCAAAGATTTTATTTCCTAATGATATTATCAAGAAGGAAAGAGAGAGTATGAATGAAAATTTGGCAGAACAAGTTCTCTGTATTGTCACTCAGTAGTAGGTAGTAAATATCTGCCACATTGATTTATACTCCCTGTGGTGAAATGACTGAACTGGGTGGGATTCGACACAAGTAGAGCAGATTGAGAGAAAGTATAGACAGAATGATAAAGAGAAGAGCAAAGAAGGAAGAGAAAGGAGAAAGAAACAACATTTGTTCAAGACTATATTACACCATGATTAATTGTTAATGATATTACGATCATGAATTCCTATTTATGATTGCATTTTAACCTGTGGTGGAAAGATCTAATGCCAGAATTATTTCATTGTTTGCACAAGCCTACCCAGATTAATCGATTGGCCATTTGCACATGTTCAACTATCACCCCATGGCGTATGCACTTTCTTGAACATTCACAATCAAATTCCATTGAATCCAAGAGAAAAAAATCAATATTCATTGAGCCCATTTACCAATATGTTATGTAATCCTAGGAGGACATACTAAGCTTTACAGTGACTGCCCAGGGAAGTAAAAATGATGTTGGAATTTAATGGAACTTGGACCAACTTTCCGATTACAAGTTGATGCATCTTAGAGAAAGACATATGGAGCATTTCATGAACAGTTTTGTTGTTGATCTTTCACTATTAACTGTTGCTCTCATCCAATCAGATGCAATGATATCTGTCAGTGAAAAATCACTGACAGGTTTGACTTTCCATGAAATACTCCCCCAGAATGTAATTCAGTGTGCTTTGGTTCTACAGTAGGAGACATTAACAAGGAAATTATAGGCAGAAATAAATTGAATGCGTAGTGAAGTTCTGCGTGCTTCTTGCTATGACAAGCAGGATCAATTAAAGCTCAGTAGGCAGTGCTGCACCATCCCAAGTATGCTCAATCTCGAGATTTTAGCCCGATCGGCCCTCTTCGCGATTGATCTCGAGATTCAAGAAACCCTGTCTCCACCATCGCAAGAAGAGCGATTCCTGCTCAGCCGAGGCATCGATGCATTATGGTCTGACGCCGTGAACAAATAAACCTCAGTGCGTCTGCACCTACGAATTAGCGCGATAATTCGTAAAATAGCGTGCTATTTTGCAAATAATCCCAGGTTGACTTGGGATTGAATCTCGAGATTAATCCTACGAACTAGTGCGATAATTGCTTCTCAACTGCAAATAATCTCGAGATTGTTCAGATCGGGATAATTTGCCGTATCAGAAATAGCACGCTAATTTGAAAACTCGGGATGGTGCAGACGGCCCTAGTGAGTCCGATAACCATGGAGGTGGCTGATTCAACCATGTTTCTAATCCTTTGCAATTCTTGCTTCTTTCAGATGTGCAAGTTGAAATGAAGTACAATCCAAGACACCATTCTCACTACCTTCCTAAAACTAGTTTAGTGGAAACTAGTTGAACGTGTAGTGAGAACAGTCGAAGCGATCTTGGAAGTGATCTTCCAAACCAGCTCAAAATCTGAAACCGCAGCATACATGTAGGCATTCTACACCTGTCGTGTGGAGTAGCACGCTCAAAATGTGTGAAGATTGCTTCCCGAAGAACGGTTGTGTCCTCCCTTATGTTAAAACCAGTTTAATGAGGCAGAGCGATCTTGAAAATTACATCGCGAGGTGGTTTTTCGAAACTGGTTTGGAAGATCGCTTCTACCGTTCTCACTGCGTGTTAAACTAGTTTCCAGTAAACTAGTTTTTAGGAACGTAGTGAGAACAGCCTCCAAGTGGGAATGCTAGCAAAGTGATCTTCCAAACTGGTTTCCTGAACCGGTTTCCCGTAAACTAGTATTAGAAAGGGTAATGAGAATGTATATATCTCGTAGATTACGATCATTATGAAAGAGTTGGCTCTTTAATTGAACTGAAAAAGAAGTTTTTAAACAGAACCTACACTGTAGAAGGTAATTCGAATAAAATTTGTGAAATTTTATATACTTTCTATTTCCTTTTATTTCTAGTTTATCTTGCCAATAATATAGCTTTAATCTAGACATTGTGCTAAATTGTATGTACACAGCCTGCAGCATTGCTATTTGTTTACATCGAGAGTGAGTTCTTTGGATCCATTTTCAATCTAGACTTGATACCTATCACCATTTACTTGATAGAAACTATTGTCACTGTCACAGCGAGTTTTATGCATACACTGGTCCGGAACTATTACCCTGGCATCTTTGTTGTTTTAATAGTCTTGATTGCTTTTATTTACTCAACATTTTGAGTGACTGCGGATTATATATTAATCAGATGTTTGCAGAAACGAATAGGGCGATCTGATCGTAACTGCTTGTGAAAAGGAGTGAGGTAACCGAAAGCTATGATAGTTCTCAGTTTAATACAACAGTCATTGCTTGTACAGAGGTGAAGGGAGGTTTTTGGATGTATTGACATAAGGAACAGTTTTATAAACATGCAAACACTATGAATACACCTACATGTACATGTAGGTAGGTTTGGTGTTGGCCGTGGTCGGAAATGCACTTTGATCCAGTTTATGAAATTGAAGTACTTTTCCTTTAAAAGCTGAAGGTTTTATTTTACATACCGCGTATACACGTATGGCATGAATGATATTTCCTGAATCTCCTCTCCAGACTCATTAGCCCGTATTCTGAAGTCGGGTTTAACTTAAACTCCGGTTTAAAGTTGTGGTTTAAGTATGGATGTCCAATTGTTACATAAATTACTAACAGTAGAGATATCATATTTCAGCTCATTTGGCTTTTAAGGGCCGTCTGCACCATTCCAAGTCAACTTAGGATTATTTGGAAAATATCGTGCTATTTTACGAAGTATCGTGCTAATTCGTAGGTGCAGACGCACTCGGGAATATTTATCACGGCGTCAGACCATAATGCATCAATGCCTCGTTCGAGCAGGAATCGCTCTTCTTGCGATGGTGGAGACGGTGTTTCTTGAATCTCGAGATTAATCGCGAAGATGGCCGATCGCGCTAAAATCTTGAGATTGAGCAAACTCAGGATGGTGCAGCTCCACCTATAGATCATTCATAATTGTCTAGGAAGTATCGATAGATCATTGTCTTCACCATCGATGAATCAGGAAAGGGCACAGTAAACATTAGAAACATACAATGTTGTAATAAAAATTTTGATACTTTTGGCTTCTCATAATTTTAGCACAGAGTTAGACCATGGTCTAAGTTAAATCTGACTTCAGAATACGGGCCCATATGAATGAGATGACTTTTCATATATGTACACCAGGCCAACAAATACAGTGTATCTTTATCATACAAATATAAACTAAATTCATGTTTTGAATGAAGAATATGCACAGAAGAATTCACAAAGCTGAGGGGTTCTATTTGTAGTCTTTTCCACAATGTACTCTGTACTCACATGCAGGAGGCCATTGATTGCTTTACTTTTGTATGTTTATAATTGATATTGTGTGTGATTTGATACTGTCAAAAAGGGACAATACATAAAGACCTAACAATAGCCAAACTGGAAGTCCCTGAAATTGGCCAACTGGGTGACCCTCATTATTTAGCTTCATTAGTTTCAAGTATCGCCTATATTTTCTCCTTTTTTTTCTGTTCTGATTTCTCCTTTTTTCTGTTGTGTTTTGAGATGGACCAAAAGCTCAGGAAACCGGGAATCAATAGAACTGGCGACAGTAACGGATCTTTTCCTTTTGGCACTTTAAATTAGTCTCCATCCAAGACTACATGTACATTGTATATTGTTAGAATGTCATGTATATTTAGTCAGTTATGCAATTAGTGCATTTTCTCCGTAAAATTTTGTAGGAAATATTGTAAAATTCAAACTCTGCAAAAGCTGAATGAATATAAATTTTAAAGTGTGATGCTTTTGAAACTCTCTTCCATGTACATGTAAACATGTCATGTTCACTAGGTCTTAAGTACAAGGAATTGCCCAGGTATTTTTGTGATCATCATGTACCATAACACACTTTCGGCTATATCTTGAGGTGGAATATTGGTGTGCAAAAGTACCCCAAAATGGATGACCTGTCTTAAAATTCTTCTTCGATACTAGATGAATATGAATGAGCATAGTGCCCTCGACAGGAAGTCTACCTACATGTACAGAGCACTTGCAGTGATGACAGTACACGTACATGTACATGTATGTCTTGGTTATGATGGAACTATAGAACTATCTTTTTATCCTAAGGCAGAATGTAATACTACCAGTAAGCAGGTTTGACAACTTATCATACCTGCATACAAATATTAAATCTTATTCACTGTAAGGCATTACTCTCTGCGAGGATCAATGGTTCAAATGCATGAGTGAAAAATCCAGTTGAATAGTGAAGTGAAAACAATAGGTCCTGATAGCCCCCAATGAATTTACGGTTTACGGGTATAACGTCCTCTAAGAATGTATTTTATTGATTACCTATCCATGCATTGTCCAGCGGCCTAAAGAAGTCCAGTCTCGCCATCTGATTCACCATTGAAGCTCAGTCACTGTCCTCTTTCTTTTTACTACCATTGAGACTAATTTCTACGGGTCAACTATCGGACATTGTTCCAGGGTTATAGGGAAAAATTACATGGGGGCTTGATGCAATTTCGCCTACCAAATGCTCAAAATAGCCCTGGAAAATCTCCATTCTAATGTTAAAGCCTATAGAATGTTGCGGATTAAAGCATTAAGTTTTTAATAGCAGCCCTCGAAAATATTTTGAAAAAAATAATGTTTTGCCTGTTTAAATTACGAAGAAAACTCTTCATGACACGATCCCCTGGTACCTGGTGAATTACAGGGATACGCCCCCCCCCCCCCGTTATACAGGTTTAAAACATGTTTTGACCATCATCATCATCATACAGACTTGCAAGCCCTGTACTAGAAGCCTGGGGGGCATTCAAATATATTGTTGTACACATGCGTGACCCCCCCAAAAAAAATGTGTTTAAAGGGGTGTTTTTCAGTTTTGGATGTGGACTCGTTAAGGGTATCAAAAACACTGGGGCCGATTGCAAGAAAGGGTCTTTGCAAGGACCGTCTTTCGTGTCGCCCATCTTTTATGATGTGCCATGTGATACGCATTTTAAATAAATCATCTCCAAACATATTTCATTCGTCCTGTAAAATTAACAGAATATTTGTTTATAAAATGATATGATATATCATGAAATTGTATAAAATTTGATTTAAAACCAAGCTAACAAATATTATTCTTTATCATAAATTTCAGAAACACCCCGCTTATAGCGTATCATAAAAGATGGGCGACACGAAAGACGGTCCTTGGAAAGACCCTTTCGTGCAATCGGACACTGATTTTCAAGAAAAATGGTGGTTTTGAAAGACTGGTCAATGGTCAATCGCAGGGTCAGATGTATTTAGCCTTTAGGGTATGTTTTTTCCCTCAAGCTTTTTCCCGAGGTCATATTTTGGTGACAAATCGTTTAGGGGCCAAAATGTGTAAATAAAGCCTGTGAAAAACTTGTTTAGGGGGTTATTTTGCACACAGAGAAAAACTCATTTAGGGGGTGTTTGGAAATTCCTTGGTCACACGTGTGTACAGCAATATATTTGACTGCCCCCCCCCTCCCCGGATAACAAGGCCTAGATCTTGATAGTGTATGGATATCATTCTAAAAACTCTTATTTTTATACACCGACTGCTTTAATAATGTAGGCCTCATTGGGTAAATACAGTTTCAGGGATATGCATGTGATACTGTACAAAGCCCAAATTTAAATTTGGCGGACCACAGAAAAGGAACACACTAATTACCTGTCTTTGTCTTCACTCATAGGCTTGTTGAATCACCCCAACCCCATTGACCCACTGTTGATTCTCACTTCCCTTCCGTTTATTGTTTATCTCAACGCCTGTGCAAGGAGTCTAAGCGTGCTAATTCCCTCCTATTCATTTTGCGCCATTCAAGCACTGTGCCTACTTTACGCACTAATACCATTCATTTCATTTGAATGCCTTAGCATTGAACTTTGAGCGAGACTGTTAGTACACTGTGCAGACTCTTTGCATTACAGTCAACCCTGTCGAGACAATCCTCCTTTCCTCTCTCTGGAATTTATCTTGTTGGAATATATCCACCACCCAGGCCACATGGTGTAGAGTATTTATAGCCCAAGGTTCGTGTAACAGGAGTGGATATTATCATATTAATTTCAGGTATGTAACTACATAAACCAAGCCAACTTGAGATCATATTTCTCTGGGAGTGTGTTTTATGGATAACGTGCGATGTGATTTATTGGTCAGGTTATGCCAATAGAAGCCCATCTTCATTGGCTTGCCAAATAGCATTATGCTGTCAATGTGGCGATTGTAATGGAGCATCAGCCATCAATGTTTCAAAGGTGATATTATATTTGTTTATATTCACAGAGACCATTCTAGCCTGATGCTTCTAAGACTATTATCATAAATTTGTATAAGAAAATGTCATTAATTTTGTCAGGTGAATGAGTTTCATTATCATTGATGAGGTGTACTGTAATTATTCAAGTTTTGTAAATGCTTTTGATGCTGGTATACAATGAGTTGACATTGCAGATAGCACAGGTAAACAAGTCAAACTTCTACAACAACTACTATTTCTAGCTCTGCATAGCTGATAAAGATTTCAGAGTTTTGAAAATAATCACATTGTTATAGAATTAAAACAGAAGTAAGAAAGAAGAATGAATGAATCCTATTTTCCCTCATATTCTGTAACCTCTAAAACTGCTGCTGCAAATCATGAGTAGGTAGAAAGAAGCCTTGGCACCATGGACGTTAATTCGTAAACGAGAATTATAGGGATCTAATATTTCCATTTGAAAAAAATCAATGATGCGTACATATTTTACATCTTGCATTACTGGAGAAACCATGTGTTGTGGTTTGCGTTGAAGTTGATGTGAATGCTGGATTGTTTGAAGTGATTTATAACTCGTTGAGGTTGTGAAACCAATTACCTGTACCTTCAGAGTTACATTAAAAAAAATGCATTTCTGATACAAGGAGAGTTTAAAAAAAGTAAATACCTGTACAACATATACTGTTATATTCCAATTTGTAAAATAAATCCAGCATTCTTATACTAAAATATGTGCTGCAGATTACAAAATACCTCCTCCCCCATGCGCACAACAATTTCAGGACACACATACATGTAACGATAATGTTCCAGGAACTTCAGTTCATATAAATTTATATTAAACGGAGATTCTTGCCATCTGATTGGTTGAAAGGTGTTCAATATTTGGTCCATTCTTTACTGCGTGCATTTTGTAATTTTCCATTGCACGGTGACCGTGCATTTTTTATTTTTCCATTGCACGGTAAGCGCGCTGGCGCTCCCTCATTATAATCATGTGTATGCGGTATGTCTACTTGTGTGTGTTTGTGTGTTGCGTGTGTATGTTTACGCGCATGAAGTTACCGACTATGCGCACTCGATTCAGATCCATAAGCAATGCGCGTCACGAAACAATGAAAGCAAAGGGCTGATGAGCTGTCGATACATGGTGTAATCCACCGACTAGCAATTATCAGAGAAAAGGAGTTGATGGAAATAGGCCAACCTAATCTTTTTTATTCCTTTTTTTACATTTTAAAAACTTAATAACTTATATGAGTTATATAAAACAAATAATGAATGTAAAAATTTGTGCAATGGAAAGAATATTTACATTCGATGAAAGATGAAAAGTTCCATTCGACTCGGCTAATGCCTCGTTGAATGGAACTTTACATCTTTCATCTCATGAAAATATTCTTCCCATTGCACGCATACACATTCATTATTTGTATACCATACTTAGACACTACACACTTTAGTGAGAATGTAATTATTCAGACACACCTGCTGTAGTGTATACTCATCTTTGGTTTCATTTTGTATAAATTTTTCACACCAACATGATGAAGAAAAATTCCTTCAATTACAAGAATTTTCAATTTTAGGATCTTGCAAGTACTTTTTATCACCCTGGCAGAATATCTGAGGAGTGTTCTCCATGGTTTCATGAAGAACGTTTTGAAGTTATTTTCAGTAACAAATTTGCTCTGAGCCATTCAAGTGTAAAAATTCCAGTAGCCTATAACAAATAGTGAGTGTAAATCACTATAATCTGAAATGCTCTCTCAGTATTTTTTCCTAATTGGGAAGGTGTGAAAGCTCGGTGTAGAAGCTCTTTATCAATCCCATTCATAGACAAAGGTTGTAATGAATGTGGTTTGTATTGATCACGAATCCTTTGTGGTATAAAGGGGTAAGCCGTGTGTAACCTTGAACATCTAGGCAGGGACGCAGACAACATTGATTGCAATGGCGGGAGATGGCATTCGTTTGGGATTTCAGCATTCTCTATAACGCTCTACATCAATGTTCAGTCATTGAACATTGAAATGCACCATATCTTATATTTTATCTCAAATAGCAACAATTCTGGTAAACTTTGCTTCTGTGATTGGTCTGATCAGTAATAGCAACATACACATTGCTTGTTGCAGAGCTGCCAAGTAGTACTGATTTTCAGTATTTAGTACTGAAAAGTGAGATGAATACTGATAGTTTCATTTAAAATACTTCTTTCTAAAGTTTCAGTTGTGTGTGTGGTCCTATGGTATTTTTTGAAAATACTGATTTCCTCACCGAAATACTGATTTTCAGCTTCAAAAATACTGAAATGTTCTTTTTCAGGTTGGCAGCTCTGTTCTTGGCGCAAACATTCATGCTACTTGATTTTTACATTTGCCCTAGATGTTTTTTTTAATGCTGTAAAACCGGAATACATAAGGCTACATGATGAACTTTCAAAGTGAATACTGAGCATATATAAAACAAAGTACTTGTACATTTATATCTTTGTTTATGTAGGCCTTTATGCAATAGAAATACAATCACATTTAGTATTTTATTTTTATTTGACCATGAAAGGTTAATTTTACAAACAGTTTTATGTGAAGGGTCTGTATAGGAAAGGGAATCTGTATTTGTTCATGTTTTATGCCCCATATATTCTGTACAACCCCATAGCTCTACATGTTTGTCACTTCCATTTTTTTCACATCAAGAAACTTTGTTGCAGTGTAGAAAGTGATGTGCCTTCCAATATATCTCTAGCGGAGAGCTGACATACATTGTAACATTACAAAGATTTTCTTATTTGTGAAATTTACATCATGGATTAGTCTTTTTAATTGTTGTTGATTGACTGGTTGTGTAGTATTCGTTGGACAGTCTTTGAATGGGATGATCCTCAGTAGATAAGCCCTATAAATCAATACCTTAAAGCTTGTTTAGTGTTATCATAGCAAGACTGACAGGGGTTGAATGGTGATGATAGATATCCATAGGTTGACTGACTTTACCTGGGCTGGAGGCATTGGTCAGAAATTAGGTTGTTGCTTTGGTAGCCTCTAGAGTCACTGACCATTCACTTGTCTGTACTTTGGATTGCATCTGTTATACAAGATACTCATCTTCCAGTTTCGTACTTGTGTTCATCAATGAACAAAAATTCACACTACCAATTTCAGAAACAAGGTTCTTGGCATAAGTTTGACAAAGTGACTTTTTTCATTATTTTAGAAAACTTTACCTGGTAATTAAAGTTTGATAGTTACATGCAGGTTGAAGCTGCAGAGATGATAATGCTAGGAATGGTTGAGTTTTATACTGTTTGTAATCTTCAGTGAATGTTATCATTTGAGGAAATCCAACCTCGATGAAACTCAACCGTATTTATCAATTTAAATGTAAGAATTATCATTGTCATGTGTCTATTGCCCAACATTCCAGTGCAAATCAGAGCAAAACATGTACTACATACAAGGCAAAGATGCTGTGCTTCGGCATTGAAGTTTGTTTGGCGGCTTACTTTGAGTTAATGGCAATATCAAGTGTTATTTGCTCTGGTTTGTCTGCCGCCCTGTGCAAGTTGAATAGCTCCTCTTGATAGAAGAAAGACACTTAAACTGAAAATTGTTTAAAAAGTCAGAAAATGTATATTTTCGAAGAATTTGATCATTCAGCTGCTACTAGAAATAAAATGAATTTTTGCTCATGATGATCATGAGATTAATTTGGATTCTGTTTATAATGCTGATCTTGTAGCAGATAAAGCATTTGATAATTGGTGTGTACTGTGAGATTTTAGAAACAATCAACATGATAAACAATTGACATAGTTTTCAACTAAAGGTCACAGGTATTTAAAGGGGAAGTTCACCCTGACAAAAAGTTTATTGTGAAAATAGCAGAAAAATAATAAAAAATATTGCCGAAGGTTTGAGAAAAATTCATCAAATAATTAAAAAGTTATTAGAATTTCAATTATTTGATTTGTGACGTCCTATGCGAGCAGCATTCCTTCATAGTGAATGGTAAAAAGTCAATGAAATGTTATTTTCTCAGAAAATTGAAAATGGTTTTCTCTGTACCTTTTGTATATCAATAGACAAATCATTTCACACCCAAACATGAATAGAAAACAAAATTAAGTCATCAGGAACCATACAAAATTTGAAATTCATGCATTTTATATTACATAACACATGGGGCAGCTGCTCGTTTATGACGTCACAAATCCAAAACTTTGAACTATAATAACTCTCTTACTCTTTAACGGATTTTCCTCAAACCTTCACCAATATTTTTTATTATTTTTTCGGCGATTTTTACAACAAAGTTTTCTTCAGGGTGAACTTCCCCTTTAAAGAGAAAGGCGCTGCCATGTTGGTCTACTGTTTACATCCTTTACCTGTTACCTTAGTCGCTATTAATGTTTTCAAATTCATAATTCTAGTGTTCCACATTCTCAATTACCTTCTACCACTTCCAATAAAAATTGAGAAACAAATGTTTTTATGACCCAACCTTCTCTTTAAAGATTCTTTGTCTTGAAGCTTCTGTATGATTATTCATTAATTATTCTTTTCTTTTCTCCTCACTGAAATCTGTCCTTCATGGTCCCATAAAAAGACTATTGTCAAAATAAGAGTTATTTTATTTCCCAATGAAATATTTGTAGTTAAAAAGAAAGGACCTCCAATAAAAGCATTTGATCAGCAATATATTTTTGTCTCCAAAATCATACATCTACCATTTTTTTATAACTGAATTCATACATGTATATTCAAATATATGTCAAGTTATTGAGAGGGTGAAATGCAGTGTTTTTTAATGATGTAAATTTATGACAACCATACAATTGCACACGTGCCTTTCATTTATAATTGGGCGTGATTGGAAAGTATGCTGCACCCCTTCTGTTCCTTCCTTGTGCGTATGTTTTTTTCTGGTTTTGTTGGTTTTGTACAAAGTTGATGACTGTCTGCTCCTAAACACAATTCAAGGTCATACAAACCTTGAGCCTGTGTGGATTATTTGCTTTGTATTTTCATTTTTTATCATAGCCATCATGAACACAAAACCAATTATTTTTACCGACATAATGTAGTAATATTCATGCATTTTTTTGTCGATAACAAAGTTTTGTTGGTATGCAGCAACAGACATCGACATCTTCTGGGAAGTGAATAAAAAACTGTGTGAGGGATAGTTTGTGTGTTGAAGGGTGCCCTTTTTCACAATAAGACTATCTTTATAACACGTGGTTAATAGTCTACAAAAGATGTACATAAATAGGTTTATCAATAAGATATAGCCTTTGATAGCAGAGTGTAACTTAAAATTTATCAACAATATTTTATTTATTGGAGCCAGTTTCTAATCAAACTTTCATTCATTCATGTCTTTCTAGATTGGTAGATATCTGGTAGAACAACACACCCCAACACATTCAAACAGACACATCTAGGATGGCTGACACGTTACCGAACGAGGTTGAGGAAGCCCCTCAGAGTCCAGCAATGAACGGCAAATCATCAAGACACCGGGAGATCGACAACATGGACCTGGATGATCCAGAAGTACAGAGGGAGATGCAGAGACCAGCACACATCAAGAACGACATCAGAGAGATGGACAGAAACAAGAGGGTCTCACTTATTCTAAACAGTCAAGCGTTTAGAGAAGAATTAGAAGCCATCATCGACAGTCAACTAAAGGTAAGACCTGCATCTCAAACTTGCATCCTGAAATCCTAAGTATTATATGCATGAGGTGGTTGTCACTATGTTGTCACTATGTTGTCACTTGAGTTCTGTGTGTTTCACCAAATTGTGGGATCATATCTTTTTTCTTTCTTCAGATTTGCAGACAGATAACATTACTCAAGCTTTTTTCAAGAGATCAAGAGATTTTTTTAAAGGATTCATTTTGAACTTTAAGCAAGAACATTCTGTTTAGGCCTAGGCATTTGTTCCAGAAAAAGTGTCCATACTGTTACAATTGTAAGGTACATGGGATAAACTTATATTTTGTACTATCTTATTCTAATCCAACGTGTTCTAAGAATTTTTGTAGGGAATAGGACTCTATACTCTTTTATGTATTTGCAAACGAGAAGAATGTACATTTTGGGGAAGTCAGTTGTATTTGCTTTCATTTTCCCCACTGATTACTACTAGTCAAGAATACTGTCAGGTTTATGGGTGCACATTAAAGAATCCAATCATAGAATTCATTTACAATTGATTCAATATATAGTACAAAGGCTGCTCTTTGTGTTTGCTTTCCAACCCACTCATAGTCCTACTCTGAGACAGGTAAACTTCTAAAGCGTCTGAAAGATCAAAGTCTAAAGAAAATTTATTAAAGATAAGGAAAATGATACGCAACGCCAACCATGTAGGTTGTATCCCTCCTCATCTCGGGAAATCCATTTTTAAAACCCAAATTAAATATTCAGCTCATATTTAAGAGTCCATTTCGTAGTCAGTCAGGAACTCAGGATATGTACTGAATACAGTTACATGCAATGCATGAGCTGTAACATGACACTTTACAGATTACAAGGAACTTTGTAAGCCTTGGATGAAAAATCATTATAAATTAATGACATCTTGATCAAGTTTTGAAAGTTACAATATTAATATTACACTTTAAAATTTGATAGGGAATTTTTTGTCAACAAAATATTTAAAATAAGAGATTACATATAATTATAAGTTGGAAGAAAAAAGAACCAACAACAAGACTGGTAGATACCTATTATTCATTTCAATTAATGTGAAAAATAAGACATATCCAAGATACAAAATTATACTGGGTAAGGCAGACTCTGATAGCAGGGCAGTGATATAGGACTGAAACACTTCAAAAGTTCACAATGTTATTCTGATATTAATGTTTTTATTTTCATATTATAAATTTATTCTAATTCAATAGAACCAAGAAATTATGAGTGCCAGTTGACAAGGGCAGCATGGGATCAGAATTTATTCATTTGTTCGAACATGTGTCTGGTTCTTTTTTATATGTGGTACTCTAAAGTTTTTTGATACTGGGGGATGGTCTTAAATGGTTGAAGATGAAATTAAATAGCAAGCATATGGAGTAAGGTTTCATTTCTTTAGATGATGTATGTCTGCAGTCTGTCTTCTCCTTAGTGCTAAAGAGACGTTGTCTAAATATAACACATATAGTTAACAGCTTTCTTGTTATTTGGGTTTCCGTAACCAGATATGTATGAGAAAGATAATATGTAAAGAGATGTTGATATCTAGTCTGTCTGGGCCCATTATGATCAGTAAGTATTGGAGTTACTCGTCTGGCGCCATTGGAATTAATGATGTGGAGCAAGTATAAATCAAGATAAAATCTGTACATTTGCAAAAAGGAGAAAGTGCTGGAATTACATGTATGATTGCTGCTTAATTTGTGAATTATTGGACCATTTTGATGTCCAGTTTCCACACAAATTGGAAGGATAATGAATTTTGGAAAGGATTTCTATATGTTGAAAAAAAAAGTTATTGAAAATTAGGGAGAAAAGATCTGCAATCAACATTTGGTATTCAAGCCAAATAATTAATAGGTTAAAAAAAATTTCAGGTCAATTATGTAATGCAAGTTTTTTTTTTCTCTCTCTCTTTTTGTATGTCAAATTCCACGTTGAGATTTCTATGGTCTCCTGAGATATATATATGACTTTGACAGATTCATTTGTAAGTTTTAATGATAATCCTAATCTGATATTAAAAATTTGCAGAATTTATGATTATTTAAAGTAATACCTTGCAATCTTTATTCAAGCAATGAAAAGGTAAAAAAAAAATAAATAACTGGTCTACAACTTACTGTAGCCTGACTGAACAATCATGATTTCAATTCTTTATTGCTTAAAAGCAAGTAGGTCCATGCTCCAATCTAGTGCACAATAAAAAACAGATGAATCCATAGGATACAATTGTTAATCCATAAGATATAATTGCTTCCTTGTACATTATATGAGATATTTCCTTTGATCTGTGTTTATTTCTGCCCTTGTGGTTGCAAAGGAAACCAAGGGTTACCTGGGAGTTTTATTACTTGTCTTTACCTTTTCCCTAGCCAGAAAGCAAATATTTTCAGACTGATTACAGCTATCCAAAGGATATGTCTAATTTATCAGTGTGTTATTCTGATTTCCACAACATCCCGTCCTTACAGCTATTTGCAATGATCTTGTTAAAACCTGTTAATTTTTATTTATGTAGGCCTCTATATGCGTTTGTTCATTTTGGTTGAAAATTAAGCAGTTCCCAGTGAAATCTATTATCAATATTGCTGTAGGCCTATATGGTGTAATACTGCATCAATTGAACCTTTCTTGCTTAAAGTAGGACTCTTAATTTTTAATAACTTTGATCGGGTATTAATGATATGACGCCCATCAATCCAAATTATCCAATACAAATTGCCTCTGGCAAGACTTAAAAGGTGAATACTGTGAATTGACTCAACATTCTGTTAAATGGCTTAAAGAAGGTGGTTTCAGACCGCCTTGAAGTTCGCCAGTTCCAGGTATTCTCTGATCGGGAAATTTACCCCGATCAGAAAATACCAGGTATTTTGGTAATGTGAAAGCAAACTACGCGTAATATCCCCGAAAGAAAATACCCGCTAAATAGTAGGTACTTGGCGAAATTACGAGAACTTTCGTGGGGATTTTTCCAAGGTCGCAGGTATTTTGGCGATGTGAAAGCAAATTACGGGAACTTTTAGCCCAGCGTGTCGTTGGGTGCGGCGGCGTGGATGGCTGCTGGGCTAGTGATTTTGAATTTCGCGCCTTGCCTGCTTATCAGACCATACTGCGCATGCTCGTAACTTCGGGAACTTATCCTGAAGGATGTGTTTCGGGGCGGTGTGAATGCAGGAATAATTAACGGGTATTTTTTAGCCTTAAAAAGTTCTCGTAATTTAACGGGGATTCTTGTGATCGAGGCGGTTTGAAACCGCCTAGAGACAATGGCTGAAGGACTTCTGTGAAGTATTTCACTGTTGGATTCTGTGGGGAAAAACATTGTATCTAGTTTTTAGGGTTTCCCTGGACAAGTGATGTCCATGCATGGTATTGTTTCTATTCATCACAGGAATGAGAATGAGGAGAAAACTAGAAGGAGAGGACATTCGTGATTGTCACTCTGGCTTTTGAAGTTGGGAAATCCTTGATGAATGAGTCAGAACCCATGAGCCTGGTTAAGGGATATTGGGATTTTAAAGGTGCCAAACAAGATGTTTGCGATACAGCTTCAGCATAGTACATGTAGGCCTACTATTATCAGTATAAAATCGATTGGCTGTATTGAATTAATGAAAGAGTAAAAGAAAATAATTCATTTCGAATTTAAAAACAAAGTATGCCTACATGTACAGTCTTATCAGCGCTTAATGATTTCAATGATATAGGCCTACATATACTACAAGCCTCTAGATCGAGAGACACATTGCACATTAAAGAAAGAAAATTAAATTGACAGTCAATCAATGACTATTGATTATAATGTAATAAACACAGCTTTGGCAAATGTTCAATAAAGTGAATTTCTCCCCCAAAGGTTCCCCTGTAGTCTATGCAGAATTGGTCTGGTGATCAAAACTCTGTTATAATAGAAAGTTATGTGACGGCAAGTAACAATTGCAATCTTGAAGAGAGGTTATCTATTATTGTTGTGTCTGTGAAGTAGACTATCAGTTCATGTTTCGGGTCTGGGGGGCCAAGCCTAAGGTAGCAGGAGGGTGATGATGATGATTCATGTTGCTCTTACCAACCTGATCCCATGTCATGCCGCTCCCAAGTGCATAATCACTGATGCATGCACCATGAATTCAGAACATTACCCACAGGTAGGGACAAAATAGTTTTGAAGTTCAGACCTTTTTTCAGAGCTGTACTGCGTTACATGTGTAACCATTCTGGAGAAATTAAGATCCCCATATCTATTTCAAATTCTTTAAGTTGTGCACTTCAAAAGAAATAAGCCAACTCTCCCAAAGTCACTCCCAAATGATCCCCCATATCTTCAAGTGTATTTCAGATTCTCTAATTTGTACACCTGATAAGAAATAAGCCAACTCTAAAAAAAAACACCAACTCTAAAAAAAAACACCAGAGCCCACCAATTTTTGATAAAATTTGTTTTATGTTGGTCTTGCAGGTAATGGTAGTATCCAAGATATTATAATTGTATGGCCTTTTATACACACAAATATGTGGAGTTCAGAGCTAAGGCATAATATATTTTCTTCCTATTTTAACTGTTGATTTAAAGCTTTGCATCAGAAATTAAAACTCAGGTGAAAATTGTCCAAACATCAACTGAATGCCTGTAATTAAATTTTAATCTGACTTCCTCAGAGCTGAATAGTTTGCCTATTATCACCGAACCTTGTTCTTCACAATCCAACAAAATTTCTTATTATTCGGGCTAGGCTGGAAGAATTAAAGGTAAATGCTAGTTTTGGTAACGATGTCAAAATGAGTTCGTACAGAATCCAATGAAATGACCGCCAAAGTGGCTGTTTGTATAAATAAAACGCATGTTCCAAAGAATTCTGGAAGAAATTTTGTAATTGCTGAGAAATCAGCAAATAAGCACAGGAATCGGGTAGGGCGTCGGGCCCGACGCCCAAAGCAATAATTATACATTGTCCCACGTGCGCTTATCTGTGTTGGGGATCTTCGGTGTGAAAATTTTTCAGCGTAGATTTCAAGATTTCACAAAGTTCAGTTAATGTAACTGTACCAGATCTATATCCTCGATGATATACTGACAATTAAGCCTTGTTTTACAGACTTTCCCATGAAATCAGTGTTTACTGCAACTACTGGAATTTCTCTTTAAGTAAGAATTTCTGCCTGTGGCCTCGACATACATAAGGGGCAATATCTAGGTCACTTTAGGGTATATTTGTCATGGCAACCCAAGATCGCACTGGTGATTGATATAGTTTGGATATTCTATCCTGCAGGTTGGTGTATACGTAGTACTATTTACTCTGAAACAGAATAAACATGGAATAGTGAATAGCTGTGTACAGTTAACATTTCCTGCCTTTCTCCTTGACTTGGCTAGTTCTTGATCCAAGTCAGTTTCAAGTTTATGTTCTGCTAGAATCACAAATAGTCCATAAAGGTCATTCCTCAAATATTTTACCCTCCCCAGAGTAAACTGTTTTAGCATGATGCATGCTACAACTGCTTTGCCAGTTTGGTTTCCCGGATAATCAGTTCTATTTTAGTTTATTATTTGTATTTTGCTGTAGGGCCTGGTTGTGAGGTTATGTATTTACATGTATATGGCATAAGATTTGAAATGAAGTGAATTGAGGCAGAATTAATATTTTTCCCAATCATAGACTTCCTATTGTATGAGTCTATGATACAGACGTTATTCTTCATCTTGATTTAACATATAATATGCTGTACGTAGTATGCAGTAGTTTTTTAATAAAAGAAAATGTATTAATATCCTGGTTTGACAGGCTGTTTAGGCCTAGGCCTACCTTCAGAGGTGCTCATGCTAAAGCGAATCTAATTAATCAGCTGTTGATGAACATACAATATAGGCTTACTTGTAACCACGATTAGCATCATCTAACAGCTTTAATTGCCCGTGACTTTGATTTTTCTACGGGACGTACATGTAATTACGCCCAGTTACAGCATGCATGAAGAAAAGTATCCATTAATGTCTTCGTTTACATTTAATTACCCAAACATGAACCCCATAATGTTCAACTGAGAGACATCATTAAACATTGAATAGTTATTTCCTCTCTCCATCCCCCTCCTTCCCCCTTCATCTGAGGCCCATCACATCATCCTTTTTCATATCATCCGGCTTATTATCCGTACCTTCGTTCATGTTCTGACCGAAGAAGAAGCGATGCTTCCCCTTTACATCCATACATTACAGCAGAGCGCTGCAAAGAAGGCAGCTACAAAATAAGGGTGTGTCTCCCTACACACTATCTGATGCTGAGAGAGAGAGAAGATGTAGTCTGTGTGCATTAGTGCAGTCTGATGCACTGTATGCGATGGTGCTGTGTATATTGCATCTTTGGAATGCAATTTGTGATCATGGACATGTGAAGAGGTCTCGTGTAGGGGAAAACAAACCTTGTAGTTTGTGATAATTCAAGACTCTGTCTAGTGCTTCAATTTTTGTTATGAATAGTATATTAAATGAATAATGTAATTAAGTTACATGGATACATTGTTGATGTGACAGATACCTGGATGAATACTTCCATCTAGTGAAACATATTTCTAGATATACAATTTCATTGTTGTATACTCATGAATATAAATCAAGATTCATTTTCGGTTTGGTATTGTTGCATTGAAAAAAAAGGTCACCTGTATCGTACCACGTAGATTTAATTTTTGTGTAGGACAAAAATTTGTCAAAGTTCAGGCTTTGGGTAATTCATCCACCAAAAAATAAAAGAATATCTAGTTGAAAAATATCCCCTTTAAGTTTTATTTGGTTTCTGTATTCCTGCCACTGCATCAATGTACATTTGCTATACTCAACTAAGGTGAGGTAAATGGGTACCCGGAAAGAATTCATTTTTTGAAATGCTTGTGTGCTGTAAAAAGTTGTTAGGATAATAATATAAAAAATCCTCTAAAAGCATGTATCTAGAGACTTTAGACTTCACAAATAACGGCATTGGAATATTGTTATTGTTATCTTAGGCCTATTATGCAAAATCTTGTATGGAATGGTAAAAAAATAGATGTTACAGAAAATGTTTGTTTACCAGGGATCTGTTCAGAAGTAAAATATTTATCTCCTCGATTATTTCGACATTGTCTTCTGATGTTTTGGAGAGTCCAGTCTGAATATGTGTAGGGCTATGTATGCAAGATGTAAAATTCATTTTATTGTTCTAGAAGAAAGCCTGTTGTCCAATCCATTTTTTTTTTTTTTGGGGGGGGGGGCTTTTTTGCTGAAGGCTGTCTTTCCTTTACCTTTCCTTGACCCATAATTGGCAATTCACATGCCATAACAGCAACATTCCAGCCATGTTCATGGACTTGCCCCACTCACTTTACCATGCCTATGTCCTGTCCACTTGATGGGGGGGGGGTGAAATAGCCCCCTGAACTTGAACTGTCAAGGTTAAAGAAGGTTCCCGAGTAGGCTAGTAGGCCTATGTGTTTACTTTAACCTGGTAAATTACTTCAACTGACCAGCAACATTCCTGCCCTGATCATGAACTTTTAAAATTATCAACTTCCAGTGCATGTACATGTAGGCTATGGTGTAGGAGGAAGGGTTAGGGATGTTTGCAGTTGCAGGTTTAAAAAAGAATCTAGATGAATATATTACATTACAATGTTAATATTGGGATATGAATATGCTGTTTAACATTTTCAAAGAGTGCAATAAAAAAATACGGTCCATGTTGAATAATCAACAGTTTACACATTAGCCATCTGACTAAAATAAAACATATGTGAGCCAAGACCATTTATTTTTACCCTCTGAAATCGACCATTCTTTAGACCTACTACATACATGTGTTCATTTAAAAATATTTCATGTACTCCCCTACTTGATTGCCGAAAGAGAAGAGGTATGGAGGGGGAGCTAGTGTTGGATTGTGAACATGACTTTCATAAGGGCATGAGATTGTAGTGTGCATCTAAGCTGAAATATCAGCAGGAAGAAATGACCTTGTCCTTGACTGTCCACTGTGTATTTATTCAAGTCAGACTGTCTGCCCACATATACTAGCATGGTAGCTCAAGGAGCTCATGCATTAGGTCTACAGGAAAAGTATCTTTACATTTTGTGCCTCAATGAAGGGTATATTCTCCCCAAATAAAAGTAAGCCTCATGTTTGCTATAGTTGTGGCCAAAATTGAAATGATGTAATATATTCAGACATATATCATTCTTTTACTTTTGTCAGGTAATTGTTACACTAATGGAGTTCGAGTACCCTGGTGGAAGTGAAGATTTGGACCTCCACATTATAAATTTAAAATTTAAAAAAATATACAATTTTACATAGACTATGTGAAATATTTGTGCAAAAAATATATATCATGGGTTTAAAGTAACAGTATATATGGATATGCATCATGTGATAGCTGACCGGCAGATTGAAATTCCTGTTGCGAATGTTTATGAGACTAACTCGGGCATAATAAGGTCATCTTTAAATTAATTACATGGACGATGGCATCATAATTCATCTCCTTTTCATTTGTAGGGCAGTTGAATAATCAGGGAACTAATGAAATGCTCAAGAGAATGGTGGTTATTTAGGGGGAGGGGGAGGGTGGGGGGACCTTTTCTGTTATAATTGTATTTCATTTATTGTATGGGATCTGCTGCTTCACACATCAGCGCACCCCTGTTTTAGAAGCTGAAAGATTGTCAAGAGGCTGTTGGCTTTAAATATACTTTTTACATTCACTAGAAACTCTCGGGACCTCATCATTTTATATCTAAATGCTCTCATAGTTGCCTGGCTCCATTTGGGACTATTTTCAGTGTTTACCAAAGAATTTTATGTGAAATACTTCAGTCTTTTTATCTACTATGTTATACCAGATGAGGAAAACTCTATAATTTTTTTTTCTTGACACCATTGTGGTTAGCCAACCAACAAATAGGCTTTAATTTTATGACTCATAAATTCTCTTGTTAAACAGCATGGGTAGTAATTGTAGTATCACCCCAAGGGCATATATTCTGTCAAAATAAATACAGAAATGAAAACAACACCCACAGATATTTATTTTTTCATACTCTCTGTACACTTAACAAGTATTTGGCTCAATGATTTTCAATTTGAAATTTCTGTCTATACAGCCATTAAATAAATATGTGCCTACATAATCTGTTCACATGGAGTTGCTGTTTATTGTTGTGTTAGCACATTTCGAACTATTAAATCCTTGCAAATAGAAATAAACTTGTCTGATAAGTCAAATCCTCATTTTGAATATATTTTCATGCATTATAAAAATCCTGCTGCTGGCAGTGAAATTTCATAGCCACTTGTAAAATCCTACAGGTCTTGCATACACTTCATATAGGCCTAATGATTATCCTGTCCGCGTAATGCAAGGAAGTCTTTCCTCAAGGGAGAAATCCTCGGAGAGGAATTTTTGAATATATATTTTTTTCATCTTGAAGACGGTACAATCCGAAGGTGTACTGGAGGGGTGGTGTGTCACGGTAAATAAGAGTAAGATAATAGTCGAAGGTGATTGAGAATGAGCTGTACTCCAGTTTTGTGACTCATTGTCTGACATAGGGCTGAGTCATAGAGTAAGCGCAGAGTATAGTACTGCATAAGGCAGATATGCTCATTGCATCACAGCGCTCGAACTGGGTCATGTGATTGTATACGTGCAGGGAGTTTGTGGACCATATATGCATGTTTATTATTATACTTTCATTCATTCCCTACCTACGTGTACAAAGTTGGATTACAATAATAAAATATTATTCCAAACCAACTTTTTTTGTAAATTATCATAGCACTGCTGTTTTTTGTTTTTTAATTTTCGGATACCTTAAGAATTAAAACAAACTGGGTGGATATTTATCTTTTACAGATAGTTGAAATGAATCACCATCTTTTTATTATTTTAAAGAAGAAAAAATAATCTAAGGAACTTTTTACTCTAGAAAAATCCCTCCATTAATAATAGTTGCTAGTTCTCTACCGTGTCTTTTGGAGAATGTCTCCTTAATGCACCTCATTTGAATTGAGTCATGTTGCGTTGGCGGGATCTTACAAAAGCACAGATTTTTAAGATACGAGGTGCAAGTTACATTATCTTATTTTCCCAATCAAAGTCAAATGTTTTGGAGTGCTTAAACCAAGGATTTACAAGCTGCTAAAAATTGGCTTAAAATGGGGCATGATTAGGCCTTCAGTGGCTGGTTGCTTTGAATAATTTAGAGTGGTCTGATTATTTCAATCTAGGCCTCATTTGAGATTGTATGAAGTGTGAAAATACATTTGTTTATGTGGTTGTTTTTCGTGAAATCTTATATTTTCTTGTTTGTTTGTTTGGACAACCAACAGCTGTTTTTATCCTTGAAGCTGATTTGCTTGGCACTCATTGGACCAAAGCATCTTCATGTTTCAACCATAAGATATTTTGTCTATAAGATGATATATAGGTCTGTGTATTATTGATCCTATACAAATATCATGGAATGTTTAGTAGCAGTTATGACAAATATCCTTGATATTAAAGAAAAAGTTTTGTTTGTGAAGACTACTCTGATACCCTTTTCATAAACCTATCCTCCAATTAGCCGCCTAAGAGTAATGCGGATAATTCAATAAAAATTGCGTTCATAAACTCCGAAAATAAGCCGCATTATTTTTACGAGCGCCCGTCCTGAAAAAGGCAGATAATCGCCATGACAACTGGACATGCCCCTTCCGATGCGGTTGTGTTGGAAAAGGGTGACCTTGTGACCGCACCATGGCAATTATCCGCATTATTTGGAAATGCGTTCATAAACTCAAAATCTTGTCCCGATGCTGCTATTATGCGGATAATAGCAGCATCAGAGTAATGCGGATAACTCTTGTCCTCCAATTTTACGACCAAATTATGCTGCTATTAGCCGCCTAATTCATTTTAATGGGGTTTATGAAAGGGGTAAGAATCTATTGTAATTGGTCAGCCATGATAACATGTGAAAGGTGTTATCGAAACATGATTATTTGTTATCAAAACATAGTGATGTAGGCCTGTAGAATTTCTTTCTAGGTCAAAAGAATGTGCTAATTGCTACTTGTGTATTAATGAAGCGACCCAAAATTATCCCAAGTGGTCATTTTGTAAAATTGTGGAGAGTTGCATTGTTGTTTACAATTCAAAGGCAAGGAGTGTGGACCAATGCAATGGACACCCAAACAACCTGGAAACTGATCACCTCACTCTCTATTTCTTTTGTATTTTATTATATGAAATATTTTTATTTTCTTGTCATTGTCATGTGAAATGAAGTTTCATTCCTCCCTGAACACGTGGAATTCCATTATCTTAATATTTTGTGCTTCAGGCAAGGAGGTCCTAATCATCAAATTCGTAAAAATTGAAATATTGCATAATTCAAACAATAGAAAACAAAAGAAATAGTGATTGAGTGACATCATCGACTCTTTTTATTTGGATGTAATTGGCTATTCATATAACTATTTTGTTGAAAATAAGCAAAATTTTGAAATGTCATAACTTTCCTATTTTACAATCCGATTTTGATGAAATTTCAGCATTGTGCTTGTCTGATTTTTCTCTATTCAAATCAACATTTTTCTGAGGTGGACTTGACCTTTAAAGATACTTTTTACATTCACTAGAAACTCTCGGGACCTCATCATTTTATATCTAATTGCTCTCTTTTTTAAACTGAAGCAATCTGCCATGCATGTATGATCCTTTGCTATAGGTTCAGAGTACTTATAAAGGACCTGGGTCTGTAACGTCTGTTGAGGAAAGGGATGTCCCTGTTGATCCATGTATTACTTCCATGAACTTCCTGATCTAGGAAATCCCTCATTCAATCCAGGATATTAGTCGTCTAGTTTCAGGTCATGAAAGGAAAACCCTGCTCTTTGGCTAAAAGAATGTTTTCTCATATCATAATTTATGGTTTATGTATATATAGGCCTATACTACTGATATTTAATACCTCCTGTCCCCTCCCACTCCCCAATGAATCTTTTTATTCATAAACTCTAAAGGCCCACATGTACATCATGGAGGTCAAATGCTTCACAGAATAGGATGGAATTATTCCAAGGAAATTACTTATTTCCTCTACCAATTTCTTTCTGAAAATTCACAATGAAAGTGTTTTTTTTCAAAAACATATCATTTGGTTCATGGGAAAAAATACAGCCAAAGAAATAACGATGATAATAACAACATCTTTAGATAATCTGGGGCTGTTTCGCAAATAGTTCAGTGTGAATTAATGACTTTGAATTAAAGTCATATAAATATTTTTATTTAATGTGCCACTGTGCATTCTAACACATGATCACAGTGATAAGTATGCTGTAGTGTGCATTTGCCTCGGCATGATCTGACCAATACATTATTGAACAAACTCAATTTGCAAAGATTGATTTTTTATTTATCTATCCATCTATCCATCCACCCATCCATTCTTCCATTAATCCATCCATTTAATTATTATTTTTTAAATGGGGGGGGGGGTATAAGCGGAGGAAAAAATGATCTGATCTCAGAACACCAATGCCATCTATTCTATTTTTAGGATCGTTTGGTTTATCAATTCTTTAATGACAGCAGTATGGCTGGGACCCATGCACTGTTGAAAAATAAATCCGACATGGATAATCCCTATGCCTGGATCTGACATGGTATTATGCTCTGTTAATCATCGTCATGGAAACCTGAGGTGGAACATGCATCATTTACTAATTCCCTGGCACAATCAAATATGCATCCTCCCATGGACTGTCTCCATCATGCTAATTAACTTGAGTCCTCCTCTTTGTCCCTCACCGTTTCCTTGATAACCCCTCTCATCACCACCACTCTCAATCACATCTAATTATCATAGAAGACAACAAGTAACCAAGCTTTGAACAATTCCAATTTGTTAAAAGAAAACAAACAATGGTTTCAGGCTTGCTACTAATTTGCTGCGATTTTCGTGAGACCAGGATGATGAACTTTTGGAGGAAGAAAGATCTTGCAGTAGAATACATTGCATTCCCTATAGATTTGTGGTTTTGCTTGTGGTTAACTATACATGTCAGTGTGGTTGATGCATGATGATAGAAACATGGAATAGACAACACTCGTGATTATTTTTAACAATAATTATTGAATAAGAACTTCAAGAAATATTTCAAGGCTTGTCAATTCTTTTTTTTCTTGGTGGCAGTCTCTGTTGTTCTTCAGCTTACTGTATTTCGCACTTATTTCCCCAGAACACAATTATCCCATGTCTGGTCAGGCATGAAATGAATGTTTTGAATATTTTATACCAATCAAATGATGTAGAGCATGTCCTGTAATAACAGTGCATCCAATTACAACTAATGTCTATGTACACCTTTCTTCATACATACTTGCAACATGGGAATAGGAAGATGGCAAATATAGAGTCCTTGATTGCAGGTTTTATGAATACTGATAGTGTTTGATCAGGCTAATCAGTGACGTCATCAGGACAACACTCACTCCGCGTTATTTGCACTGTTGATATCGGGGCATGAAGGGTAAACACATTCCCTAGTGCATGCCTTCAATCGGTTGGCTGGACGTGGCTCGAGGTACGTCCGTGCCGAAACTGACCATTTCCAGAGCCATCGATGCGTGGTCAGGTACTAATGAAGCTTTTGGGACTGACCAGGGGTAGGTAGTTTGTCTTCGCAAACCCCTGTCAGTCACGCTCTTGATGTAATCAGTACATTGGTGACCTACTTGGGTTCTTGGTTAATTGTAGGGCTAGGGTTGGGTTGGGGGTGGAGTTGTGGACGTTCATGCCTATTGGGTCCTGAGTCAAAAGATAATTGAGTTTAATGATAAAAAGTGACCAACTGTTAGCCCAGCTTGTCATCTTGACTACATAACTATTCATTCTGTCATTGTGATATTGTTTGATACATTCTTGATAAATCTTTGGATTATTATGCATGTAGGTGACAATAAAAGTTTACATAATGTACATGTAGTCTTTCCTTGTAGAATTGTGATCTTAACAAAATGGAATTGAGAGTTTCAGGTAGGATAGGATCTGCTTTATGATCGACTTTGCTGCTAGTTCACTGATATGTGAATTTCATCTCGATAACTGACAGGCATCTGGTTTCCAATTTTGAGTACCTTCATATGTTTTTGGTCCTCTTTTGTTAAAGAAATGGGCCCTATCGCTCATTCCTCAGTGATGTTCCCAGCGTGCAAGATGTGCATATCTGTTTGAAATAGACCCCTACCTGTAGTAGAGAATGCAATGTTTGATGATTTTCTTATGTAATGTACTTTGTTTTGTTTACCTTTTGGGGGATGTTTCCTGTTTATTTTGTTTATCTAAGTAATTGTATTCTTTTAAAAATGAAAAACTATGGATTCTTTTAGAACATACCTGCCACGTGTTCAAATTGAATAGGGATATTCTGATGGGGGGAGAATAAAATTGCTGTTTTTATATGTATACTCCCATTATTGTGAAACATTTTCTGTAACTAGTAATGAATAGGAAATTTAAGAACATTTCTGGACATTTTGCTGTAGTATGTGCCTCTTTCTTGGCTGCCTGGGTTGGCAGGTATAGTAGAATAGTTGAGGAGGAGATTGTAGAAAATAGGATCAAAAGTAAAAGCTGTGTGTATTTCTGTATCATGTGCTAAGTGCAAACTATAGGCCAGCGTATGATGACTTTTTCAATTCATTTGTTGTGACAGTTTTTCTGAGTCAGTTTCTGAAGATAGTCTTGACTAGAGGCTATCTCCCCTGTGGATATACAATCCAAAGTAAACATTTCAAGTCCTGTGTTTATTCTGATGAGCTGGTGACCTTTTTATAAGGACAGATCAGCATGGGAACCCTGCTGTGATGAAGCGATTATAATCAACTGAAAATTGATTACCAATCTACTCTGTACCCTCCACTCCCTTTAATAGTATTTCATTTATTTTTCGTATCCATACTTCCCATAGGTCCATCTCCATCAGTCCTGGTACATGTTTCATAAACAAGTATCTCTGCCATTGTTGTAACTACCATGGAAACCTTTATTGTGATTGGCTGATGAGCTCTGTTACCATGGTAATTGCCTTTATGGTGATGTTACCATACATGTAGTTGTTATTCATTTATTGAACAGACCCCCTGTTTTCAAAATGTCAGGCCATGTCTTATGCAACAAATTTTCCCAATCAGAACAATTTTGAGATTGAAGACGCAATTAGCAGACATTTTGTGATCTCTGTTTCAATCTTGAAAAATATGGTAAATCTTTTTATTATTTTGTAAATATTTTTATTTATTTCATTCTTTTTATTTATAGATTGATTCATGAATTTTTCTTTGTTCTACCACCATGCATTACCATCACAGTCTATTCAAACAGGAGTCCAAAATGATATATATTCCTGAGGTCTGTTTGATCAGTGGATATATTGTAGAACATGGGGTGATGGGAAGGGGTTTCGTGAATCCTTAGATTAATCCAAAGAGGGATGACTGAGCTAGAAGCTTGAGATAAAGCAAACTTAAGTCCCAGTCACATTGTTCCGTGCAAGGCTTGCGGGTAACTATTTTTGCTACCCGCAGGTCAGCCACATTGACAGTATCTCGCACGCAACTCACACGCAGAAGCGCACGCAAGTCTGATTTGCAGGCAGAAAAGTTTTGAGCATGCTCAAAACAATCACTCGCAACTCACCAGCAAGGCTTACACGGAACGATGTGACAGGGCCTTTAGATTGATGGCAAACCACCTGATGAGTAATCATCAGACCTATGAGATTTCCTCCAACTATAAACCATTTTTAATCATGGTTTAATGATAGACTTTAGAGTTTATGGTAGATCACTGACCATGGGGTTTTATTACAGCATTTTATATGATTTCAAATTTTACAAATTATTTTGTTGTATTCTGCCATAAAACCATACACTTTGATTGTCCCATATAACAAGTGTTGCATTGGAGCAAAAATGAAATTATCTAATATAATTTTTTTTTTATTTCTGCAAGGAATTTTGTATGGCATAGCCACATGCAATACAAGTGAAAAAGGTTGTCTAAAAGACTAATGTCTCATTTTCCTTTATTTTTTCACTAATCACAAACCTGTCTTTTCTCAAACTTTCCAGCATTGTAGAAGTTTTCTGTTCCACCCATCATCTAACATAATATTGTTTACTTGTGACTGCAATTTAGAATGGTTCCACACCAAGTTATTGCCAGTATCCAAAAGTCATTGTGTAAGGTATAGGCATAGTAGCATTGTATTTCCTCTGGATTGATTTCATTTGATTTTTTTAAATTTCCCATCACTTTGTGAACTGTACCACATACTATAGAAGTCTGAATTGAAAATGAATTTTGTTTTGTTATTTATCGAAATTGGAACTGGATCTTTCTTATGGAGAATAACACATAGGGCCTTTTCACACATGAATCTTGAATCATTGTAAAGATGATGATGATGCACAGCATTTGTATAGCGCCATATATCTGTCAGACATTCAAAGGCGCATTTGAGGAGCCAGCCAATCTGGGTTGCCTACAAGGGCGCACACAGAACTGTGACCCGCAGGTCTCTCCTCCTGATAACCATGATAACTGGTTGGGGGAATCCAGGTGGACCACTACACCGGGGTTTCCCCCTACTCTTATTCAAATAGTGCAGTGGGTTCTTAACATGCAAAGGTGGTGATTCTCCTCTACACGGGGCCTCCATTTAACGTCCTATCCGAGGGACGGAGTGTTTTCCACTGTAACAGCCTGCATCTATGAAACGTGGAGAGAGGTTTACACACAACACACTGGCTTCAGTCATTTGCCCGGGGTGGACTCGAACCCACTATCTTTGGTTCGACAGGCAGACGCTTTACCGACTAAGCCAACTTCGCTCTCTTAATGTAATGATGATTGCAGGCATTTTTTATTCTAATCATAATCTATATGTAGTTTGGTTCACACTTGCTGAAAATTTGTCACTTGCCTCATGTTTCACTGGAATCATCATTCAAATTACGATATGTGATTTTAATGTGTAAAAGAGTGGACAGTTTCCCACGAGCCTTTGTAGATCAAGCCATGGTAAGCCATAGAAGCTGTAGAATGTGTTCCCAAATGCCCTTCAGATCATCACTCTTCTTTGCAATTTGTTGCCTAAGGTTTCTTGAAGCCAGAAGGGACCATTGACAGAGATTTGTTCCTTTGGATTAAGGCTTTTCATGTAACCCTCTGAAGATCCATAATCCCTTTGAGAAGATTAACTAGATAGCCTAGTGTAGTACAGTTACATGCAAATTGTCCTTATACTGTTTGCATTGTTTGCTCCATGTAGACCAGGCAGGATAAAGGATTGTTTGGGTTTGAGTGGAAGCCATTGTGGAGCTCAATTTTAGTCTTAACATGGTCTAGACTTGGATGATAAGTGTGTAAATGGGATTAGAAGGGATTAGGCTTGTTTGCCCTTGGAACACTGGGATAATCTGGCTGTGGGTATACAACAAAACTCTCTTTTAAAGTTGTCCTCAATCAGGAAAAGAAGCTTGCAACATCTTCACAATGCTGCAAAAGATATTTTTTCTTGTCTCATTTCTTTTTTTGCAGTGTATGTTAACATTATTAGGTTCCAAGATGATATTTTGTTCTGATTGATACAATTAAGCACCTGTGACTTCAAGATGAGAAGACCATTTTAAGCCGTTGCCTACTATGGGGTTAGCCTGAAATTTTGCATTACTCAGGATTAGTTGTCTTCATGAAATTGTAGATTATCTAGTTCTATCATGCACCTACTACACGTACATGTATGTCCTATAAAATCCTCATAAACCTTCATGGGAATATAGGATTCGGATGAGAGTTGGTTTAATCCAGATATAAACCTATCCTAACGTAGTGAAACATTCCATCGTCATTTTTGAAAATACACTGGGAATTCAAAAAGGTGAAAACTGGATGTGTGGACTATAATTTACTATACCAAGATGATATGAACCCCTAATTTCTCTTGAATCACGTACTTCATAAGTTAGAGTTTGCACATATCGCATAGGTTGTCTATAGATCTGTCACTATTTATATATCAATCAGTGGATTCATTATGCACCTCATAGTAATCAATTAAGCCCAGAATAGGAAAATAGAAATGACAATTGGAAGCTCCGATCAGTCAGTCACAGTTGTCTCCTACACTCGACGTGACAGATCTCATTAAAAAGACAGACGTCAGTAGTTTCCCTTTTCTCATCCTCGGAACTATCTGCATGGTTGATTGAACATGTGAGTTTGTTGGTGGGTAGGATTGCAAAGGCTTGTTCTGCCTCATTGGGCAGTGGTAGTGAAGGAGGCCCTCCCGTGATTCTTACGTGTCTGCATGCAAGGTTATCCAATCTCAAAGAGTAATATTTCTAGGGTATATGAGTGAAAAATGATGAAATAGAATCATTTTGATTGGTCCAATAATTCAAATGGATACAGGACAGTGGGAAGTTATGATAATTGTCTTCTCAGAGCTAGAAGGATATTATAATGTGCATCTACACAGACATATTGGTTTGGTGCCAGGGTGTATAAACTCTGCTATATTGTTAGAAGGGAACATTGTTAGCATATATTGAAAGAAAAAAAGAAAACCAAGTCGGGATGGTACACAGATACGCATAGGCCTATGGATAGATTACTCATTTACCTTGGTAGTATTTTGAGAATATTCTTTCAAGGTAAAAAAAATTAAAACGACTGTAGGAGAATTTATTGTGAATTGTGGTATCGACGTACGGCCTTGGTGATACAAAGGGTCCATGGACTTGAGATGTATTCTAAATATACATGTATAGGCCTACATGTATACCCCAAGTATTACGGAGAGAATTTGCCACTCGAATCTTATCATGAAGCACTATTCCAATCATTGTCTTAATATCCAATAGTGCTTATAAATGTTTAAATGTCCATAGGGCAAATGTGCTTACATATCCTTGATCACTATATTCTTTGTATATGTATATATATATTCAATATACATGTTTATTTGCCAATAGATATGGTATTTGTACCTCATGATATAATTTATTATGTATTACTAAATAGTTAAAGGTATATTTTAGATACTTACCTTCTCCTGCACATTAATTGATGTGTACTCGCCTTATGCATTTTCCCATACTAATGTATTATTATTATTATTTACTCCTTTTCTTTGCCCCATTTTGCTAACTAAACAAGGAGCATTTTAAGGTGTGGTTGCAGAACCCTGACAGTGTATGTGCCCTGACAACCTAACATGCTTGCTTTTCTTTATTTTTATTACCCCCTTACATTTTGCATCCTCATGACAACCATCATCACCATTGCATCTTTTTTAAAAAATTTTTGTCAGTCATCGCCTCAGTTTTGTTTATCATCCACATTACATTCATTTTACATCATTGGTTTTGCATTTCGATGTGTACATAAAGTAGAGTGCTTAATAACTCTGTGCTCCTACATGCCAAACCAAAGACAGGCTAAATTTTTCATCAATATCTATTAAAGAAGAGGCATGCATGTTGCTCTGGAGATGATACAGATTCCAAATTTGTGTTATAAACAATATGTTGTCATTATAAAGGATGATGTATATTTCTGTGAAGGTATGTATGAAGTGGTTTAGATTACACCACAAACAGCGCCCCCAAGGAAAAAAAACAAAGAAAAGATGATTAAGCTTGTATGACCAGCAATTTAATAGTAGCCAAACTACTTGTTGAAAGTGTCTCTTTGATGGTAAAGAATATTAAAATTCCTTTAATAATTATGATTCAAAAGCATTTTTTTGAAGAGTTTGAAGGAATATTTATCAGATTAACCATACTCCAATAGCTTGAATTGAGGCTATTTAGCTGTGGATGTAAATATGTCCCTCGCTGGTTCCATGTGTGTAGCATGCAACTCCCGAAGGTTACTTCCATCTGATATTAGATTATTTGCGAGAGCAACCAATTTAGGTCATGTTATCTAGGTGAGACTACTTCTCGGCAACTGTAATTTGTGAACCTTTTCATTGCTATAAAAGTATATCTGCAATGTGCATAAAATCAAACATCATGCAGACATTGACATAGAAATGGTGCCCAACGATGGTGCCCCACCCTTTATTGATATGACCAATGCTTGAAGCAGCAAGAAATTACGCTCTGTTAATACAAAGTGATAATAATTTTACCTCTTTAGAAAAATGAAATATTCTTTTTTTTTGCAAAATGGTTGTCATGCTATTGTTTACTGCTTTAAAAAATGAATATAGAATGTTATGTTGCTTCTTATTGTTTCGCCTTCATTTCCCTTGAAGATCTTAAGATATCTAAAAAGAATACCTTTGAGCAAACATGTAACTGCTCAGCAATATTCAAATGCAAGACATATTTATGTGGAAAGAAAGTCATTTGGTGCTTTTTTTCTAATTGCCTATCCCTTCGTTCCTCCTATTTATTTTTCTTTTTTGCTCTTATTTTTGTTTGAAGCTATACAAACATTACTTTGCTATTTGAAGCTTTATCACACTTATCAGAATTTATTTTCAAACTTTCAAGCAAATAATTTGCCTGATTTTGATTTATCTCCTCTGGTTCAAAAAAAAAAATCCTATACCAATTCTGTAAAATACAGAAATGTTTGCTCCAGTGTACATTTACAGTTTTGTCAGAAATGGTCTTACCCTAGATTGAACATGCATGCATGAATGTATTGATGGAAATTGTTGTTGCAGGTTGCCTGAAATGACATCATTGATTGAGGATTTGAATGTATTGTGTGTCATGGATCTTGGTTGATGAAATGATTAGTGCTATTGTGATTTTATGCCATGAAATAAAATGTATAATACTGCACAAGTGAATGCAATATCAGTATGTGACATGTATGACTGTTTAGGTGTTGAGTATATATATTGAAGTGTATTCATTAATGTCTGGTCTTAGTATGAGATAATGAATGAAAGTATTATTCTGACATAATTTGGTACAAAAGATTGGGTAAAGATTTTTTGTGTTGCTTTCGACAGATGAAATTTGAGAGACTTGTTTGTTCAAATATTTTTGTTAGAATATGGATGAATGAAGTTTAATTGTAGAGGAAGTGATGTGAGATAAGTTAATAATGTTGTAGCTTGTTATTTTAGCAGAGTGGCAGTCATTTTCTCTGCTCTGTAGAATCCTCACAACCATTTTTAGAATTGACATATCATGACATGTATTAAATGCATGATAGTTATCATCATCATGCTCATTTCAACTCATTACTTCATTTTCGCCCACCTGTATGAAATAATTTTTGATCCATTGTCGAAGTGTTTTGTTACATCCATCTTTCATCACATTCTCATCCATACCTGTGCCATCTTTAATCAGTAGACCAGTTACATGACGAGGCCCAATACTTTTCCTTTTCTCAAAGGTGTTCATATCTACTTTGGTGAAAATATGATGCTGTTGCTTAGTGAATTTTGTGAAACATTGTTCTTTACAGTAGCTTAGTGGGAGAAAGTTTTAGACATTCATTAAACCACAGGCAAGCCATTTTTATATCACATTTCATCATTGGATATGTAGTTTAGCGCAGAGGCTGTGTTATGTTGATCACCCTATTTATTCTTTTATTCTATCGTTAAGGTAATTTTTAATCTGTCAATTTCACTCCCATTAAGAGCAAAGTTGATAGTAATAGTGAATGGACATTATAGTGTTGCAACTTCAAATTTTATTTTTAGTGATCAAGAGTAATTTAGAATTAGAGTAAAACTGTCATTAAAGTTGAAACAAATCTAGTTTATCTCGATTAGCCGAGATGCAATAAAGCATGTAAACAGTTCATTTCTTCATCATTCTTTAGCCATTCTATTTTACTGTTTGATGAGGTTTGTATTTTTTAATTAATTTGCTCATTATTAAACATGATTACCATAAATATGATTTACTAAAAACACAAAAAATCATAGAATTCCAAATTTTAAATAAACGATACAATATTTGTAATACTGGATGGCTCCTTGTTATTAAAGCTTTGTGCAAAATAGATGATTCTTTAAAAGGCCTAAATCAAGATTTATTCCTGGAAGTTGAGGAAAAACATTGATTTATGTTATAAGAAGAGTATGATATTAATATAGAAAATTCTAATGTAGTACCTTAAATTTGATATTGTCAATGTTTCACAAAGAAACCCAAGATTCCTAAATCATTGTGAACTAAAAATATTTATAACTGAACTGTACTTATGTTAAAATCATGAGCATTGTACTTCTTTGGAAAATGTATTATTCATCTCATAATTCCATATGGTACATGCCATTACATTTTCATCTCTATATTTTCATTTTTTTTTTAATTTGTTGGTTGCCAAAACCGAAATTGGATTTTATTTTTTGGTATTCCTTTATCCAGGTTTTCATACAACAGGTGGTGGAGGGGGTGATGATGAGAGTGGGTCATACAATAGGTGGTTTCAGACCGACTCGAAGTTCGTCAGTTCCAGGTATTCTCTGATCGGGAAATTTATCCCGATCAGAAAATACCAGGTATTTTGGTAATGTGAAAGCAAACTACGCATAATTTCCCAGAAAGGAAATACCCGCTTAATAGTAGGTACTTGGCGAAATTACGAGAACTTTCGTGGGGATTTTTCCAAGGTCGCAGGTATTTTGGCATTGTGAAAGCAATTTACGGAAACTTTTAGCCCAGCGTGTCATTGGGCACGGGCGCCGTGGATGGCTGTTGGGCTAGTGGTTTTGAATCTCGTGCCTTGCCTGCTTATTAGACCATACTGCGCATGCTCCTAACTTCAGGAATTTATCTCGAAGGGTATGTTTCGGGGCGGTGTGAATGCAGGAATAATTAATGGGTATTTTTTAGCATAAAAATGTTCTCGTAATTTAACGGGGATTCTTGTGATCGAGGTGGTTTGAAACCACCTTATGCTGATATCTGTACTTTTCTGAGTGAAACGTCAAAAGCCCAACATTAGAAATTGAAATTTAGGAGAGGATAGAAATTTGGAATTAACAAATAAGTAATTGGTTTATTATTATACTTTATTAACCTTGTAATGATATGATAAAATCGAAATTGACTTGAGATTATAGATTACACAGACATGGAAAATTTGTAAAGTTTATTTTGTGCTTGTTTACAACACAATCACATTGCATGGGTTGGAGTGTAATTTGCATCACATCACTCATAATGGAGCCCATGAAGAAGTTCTGTTCTTATCAAGATGTCAATTTTCCAAGGTGTATCTACATACATTTGCCACTCTCCACCCAGGTGTAGTAAATGGGTACCCAGTAGGAATAAATTCTCTGAATGCTCGAGCACCCAATCAGAGTAGCTGTGCGAAAGCCATGGTAGTATACAGCACTTAAAAACATTGTATTAAATTCTATATAAAAATTGCACATTATTTTCATATTATGCAGACTTAATTAGATTTCTACAGTCACATGATAACATTTACAGAATTTTATTGTACTATTATTAATATTATAAACATTGTCTATATACATGTATATACTATATCTTCTTGACTCATTTCACAACGGAGAGAGCTTTTATCAATATTACCCATTGTTTTATTATGACAGGGTGTATTTCCAACCTGTCGGGCTGATGTCGATTTCTGTCGGGGTATTCAGGTTTGTTGCACTGGATGGTTTTTTTCACCTTAAAAATTTGCATCCCAAAACTAATAAAATTGTTTGTTCAATAATTGGTTTCTTTGTAATGATTTCTTTTACATTTTCCTATATGGGGAGGATGACAGGGGGGATTATATGGATCATTATCTGTGGCATGATTACAGAATGCTCTTTTCTTCTTGCATGTTTTCATTTTTAAAAATCAAATATTTGAAATTTGGATATTAAAATCCATGGCGATTGCAGCTCGCCTGTATAAGCCTGCATACTTGGAAAAAAATAAATAAGGGGCATGGACATTTTTGAACAGGAAATCAAAGCTGCAAATTTGACATTATTTGATTTGTGCAACAGATTGATACCCCCGCAGACCATGTTTTTGTTTGTATTAATCAAGGCATAAAATCATTTTCATTAATGATATTTACACTGTTCAAACCAGATTACAATACCTACTGTACATTATATGTAAACACAACTAAAATCAGAATTCAATATCAACAATACCACTTGATAATAACGGAGGAAATAAGATAATGTCCCTCATAGTGGTGGTAAAAGCAATTAAAATGTTTTTTATTTGGATGCATGAATATCTAAATGAAAAACATTTTCTCCCGTTCCTTAATTTTGTGGGAAAGTGCAACCAACTGTAATATTGACATGTTTTCTGAGAGCAAAAGAGATGTAAAACCTTTAATTTTAAAAAATACTTGCAATGTTTTTCTGGCACTTTTTTTATGATTTCAGAGTCTGTAAAGTTAAAATTATGAAAATGATACCCCAGTAAAATCACCAATTTCTAGACTGACTGCAAACTTCTTCGCCAGCATTTTTGGTGGAAACCTGATGTTAGTCCTTTGATATTTCTTTGGTATGATGTGCATTTTCAGCTTTGTAATTTACAAGAAAAAAATCCTTTTGGTGTAGAGAAAGTTGTTAAGAGTTCTGTTTAAGAATTTAGAAGTCTTAACTTCTTTTTGATGATAATTAAAATTCATCTTTGATAACTGCTGAGGAAATTAATACTTAAAATATTTTTAATGTAAGTTATAGGGATACTAAGAAAGCTACACAGAAGATATTACAAGGTATGAATCAGAACAAAAAAATTTTTGAATGAAACTAGATTGATGGTACGGTATACAAGTGGGTGTCTATTGTGATTTAATGTACTTGATTGCACTGATATGGGTAAAAAAACAAGGAATGGGAATATGAAGACTGTCAGTAATTATACACTTCTGAACATGGAATGACTTATGTTCCACATGAATACCAGTGTACATACATTTACTGTAGGATTCCTCGGATAAAACCTCTCAGAAACCCTTGGATGAACATCCTCCACCCTTCCAATTGATAAAGAAAGCCAATTATGACAGTAACCGTAAGCCCTCTGTCCCCTGGAGTTACTAATGCATGCAGACTCCCTACCACTAAAACGCATCGTGCTTTAAAATATCACTGGAGGGCATTACCACTCTACTATTCCCCTATTCTCCCTGCACCGCGGTCGGTCCTCTTCGGCTATCCCAGCATGCCATCTTGCATTTCAAGTACTACAGCCTCCAGACTTCTTGAAGACTGACTACAGAACCCTTAGATAGAACACACCCAGATGCCTTCGAAATCTTGATTATAATTCTCCTTTCGCTTGGTGAAAGACCTTGTATGTCATTATGCATAATCATATTAATGAATATTCTGAATTATTATGAAGGGACTGGTTCTTATTCTTTATGGAGCTGAGTCGAGCCCATACATATGAATCCAAATACTACTAATGTGAAGGTCTAACTTGAATGTTTCATCTCATATTGTTCATTGCAACTGTCAAAACAACTTTCATTTAGACATGCTGTGCAGCACACGAGCATGAATAGGCTACGTGTTACCAAACAAGAAACCTGTCAGTGAGATTTACTCTGTGTATTGAAATTTTGAGAATTATCCAGATGAAAATAATGGAATTCAATATTAATAAAACATGTTTTTAAATTAAAAAAAAATCTGAAGTAGATTAGGACTATGCTACATGTACTTCCCTTCAATACAAAATTATTCAGGAAAAGAAAAACCTACAACAGAGTAGGTAATCAAGTTATATTTGGAATTCAGGATTATGCTGAAGTAAGACAATGAATATCTCTGGCAGTCATTCTGGACACATTACACCTGCGCATACTGAATAATAAATGTGGGGGTACCTCATGGGTAATATTATAGTCGGAAGGATTTCTAAAGCAGCCTGGCTAGAAAAGAGGTCGTGAAAGCAATCAAGTCTAGATGTTAACGAGGATGATATTTATCATTTCTAGAGTCCCATTCAAGACAGGAATGCTCTTGCAGTTATTTACGATCTTATATCTGTATTAAATTCAAAAGGCAATTAGTGAGAAAAAATGCCTTATTTTATATATTATTTGCAGGCAGAATAAAGAGTAGTGAAGATGCTGCTTTGTTATCATTTAGAAACTTGCGGCTGCTTCAGAGTCAAATTTTATTGATCATGCACAAATTCACATTCCCAGTGTGTGAATACATCAATCTGGGTACTGACACTGAAATGTCATGTAGTGGAAAGTCTAATGTGAATGCAATATGGATTTACATTTTTCATGAGCAGAGAACTTCCTGTGCAAAAAAAGGGGATTTTTTAAAAAGATGTATCTGTGCTGCAGATCCATCGCAAGGCAAAACTCTTAATCATTCCTTGGAAGACTGTTTTGTAGGTCATATTTTATCACTCTTTCAACCCCCCCCCCCCTTCCTCTTGCTCTGTATAGCTGCTCCATCTCATTAGTTCACCCTCAACATTACTGTTCTATATATTCTCCTCTCTTTCCATATACTCATTACTTGTCCTCTACCCGTCACTGTCAATACCGTTGCCCTTCCCGGGGTTTTCGTCACGACGTTGATTAACTGTGAAATTCGTATTTCCTCAATGAAGTATAATACTCCCGCATTTTTCAAATAAAACTGATATTGGAACCTTGGGCTAGAAAATGATGCTCACACTCCCTCACCTTTTGATTGCAGTTATCAGATCCACCATTGGGCTTGAGGATGATGAAATGGTAACAAAAGAAGATGGTTTTGTTTTGCTTTGGTATGCATTTTTTATGTATGAACCACCCAATGTGATGCACTTTTTAATAACACAGCATTATCATTTTTTGTTTTACTTTATTTATTATTACTATTGGCTCCTAGAGGATCCTCCTTTATTGCAGTTTATTTGCATCAGTAGCATATAGCAAGGATTAATGAATAAGGGCTGGAAGTTAAAGTGAATGGTTAACATTGGTTTGAATTTTACAAAATCTGAGCTAGAAAGTCAATTTTGTCACCCGTGTCTGTGATATGTTACAAAAATGAAGCCCAGAAAAAATTGCATTCGAAAATTATTATTTAGTGCTTCAAAAACTGAAATATAGAGTGACCGGAAACACCATCTTAATTTCATCTCATACACTTTTGTGTACTATTTAGGTGTCTATAAGACGCGTATTTACAAAATCGGGGTTTGTCTCGTAGTTTTAGCTTTTCATTCTCAATACTGGTTGTTTTCAGGGTTTATCAGTTCTAATACATGCACTTGTACTTATGTTTCATCTTGGTTTGAGAATTTTTTAAATCGGCTGCTTACAAAGTTAAATAATACCTTTAAAGATGGACTTTCTTGAAAAAAAATTATTATGAACTCATCAAGTGCACTCACTGCCCGGGGACACTTACAGCGCTAATAAACACATGAAATGAATATAAATCATAGAAACATAGTACCCCAAAATGAGATACAATAAGAAAAAGAAAATGGATAATTTAGGTAGGGGAATACATGTGCTAAACTGCTATTCCCTTCTTGTTGGAAAGAATGTCGCATCCCTTTCCATCATCACCGACACTGCTAGGAACAAGACATCTTCCCGTCACCCTGTCCTCATCATCGTCATCCTCATTTTCAAACTTCACTCCTACACCCTCCTCAACTTCATGTTTGGTTCCATTCTTTCAACATCCCAGCCATTCACCTCGGCCCAGATAAATGACAAGAAACTCACACCTTCCTAACCATCCACTCTATCCTTGTTCACCTTCTGAATATCATACCCATTAATCAGAGACCACTCAAATGTTGTTGGAAGGGTGAGAAGGGCGAATCAGTCTTGTCTGATATGAGGTAATGCCTTTTTTTCATTTTCAACAGAATGAATGTCAGGATATACAGCAGGCTACCCATTACCTCATTCTGTTTTCACCCCTTTGATAACTTTTCGACATATAATGTAGGAACAATAGAATCCTTTAGTTTTATTTCTCGCCATGTTGTGAATTTAAGAGGGGGCAGGCACAGGGTCAAGAGTGCTCCAGTTATTTACATGGGGTGAAAATCATACCCCCATTGTAGGCCCAGTGGTGGAATCCATCCCACTTTTTATTGGAAATTCTTAAAAGAAAATCTGACACATTCTAGTATTTTCAACAATAATTGAGTTGACTCGGCCCAAATCATTGTCTCCATTCCACATTCCAATCGAACTCTCATATCCCATAGAAATTACTTCTGATACATCCAAATAAAAGATACCCCATAGCCCTTTTTTTTCTCTCTAGCTGTCATTACTGCCTCTATATAAAATTAATATTGAACACTAGGCTGCCGTGCTATCTATCCCCCACCCCTTTCCACTGCCGCCCACCATCCCTCTATATCTCCACAGGAGGATGCGGTTCTCTTTAATTGCATCCCATCCCATCCTAGACTGCCCTTAGCGCCGCCACTGAGCAGTGAAAGGTGTGGCTGAGTTCACCAGGGCAGATGAGACCCCTGAAATCAAATCAACCAGCATCACACCTCCTTACAACCATGCTTACACGTACATGGTGCTGGCCATAACAACCTGTTAGGATACACAACACAAAACAATTACAAATATTCCATGTCTGCCAATCTCTCGGGGCTCATACTAAGCAGACAACGCTATGGCATCCCATTAATGTAGTCTTATACATCTGTTTTCATTTATTAGTGTTAATGAGTTCTTGAGCTTTGATAGCAGCAGTTGAATTCCAGTTTGTCATGAGATGAGCAGCAAAGGCATTTATTGTGTATTGCTAAAATGAAGGCTTGTGTCTTGGCTGGGGAGGGGGTAAGACACCTTGCAAAGAAAATATTTTTTGTATGATTTGAATTCAGTCATCCAAAGACAATATTGTAAATTAGGAAACCACAAAGCAACAGCAGAGGGTGCGTTTATTCGACACTTTTTTACCCTAGAATCATGATTAGAATCATGATTCAAATCACGATTCTGCAGAATCACGATTGCGTTTAGTCGAAATTGGAAATAAACGTCTTTCAAATCACAAACATGAAACACGGAAAAAGGGGCGTTTGGAAAGACGTTTCTGTAGAATCACGAACGAAAAGGGTCGTATAAACGATATCGTGATTTGAATCATGATTCTATGACGTCATTGTGTCGTGCTTCTTCCGGGTTCGACTCAAAGGCGCGCGCTGTGTTTCGTGCAGGTTAATTTTCGTGTAGCAGATTGCCAGTGTACTAGTACCGGTATATGCCAATTGTCATGTGCATTTAGGAATTATCATTCTGTGTATTGTACCCCGGGGTTGTACTGTAGCGTCATTTGTATATTTCACTCAGGGTGACCAGATTTCACAAAATGAAATACGGGACAATTGACAAACGAAGATCAACAAAGAAGCCCACACAAAGTGTGGGCTTCTGAGAATCCATATAAGACTTTTGAAAAAAATATAAAGAATTAGAAGGGAAGGTGAACGAAAGAATGAAGGAGAGAAAGAAAAGAGATGATTGGGAAGGATAGAAAACAGAAAAAAATAACAGAAAGTTAGAATAAAAGGATGAAAGAAATAATAAAAGAGATAAAAAAAGGTTTCCGTCATTCTTTGAAATGAATATAGAAAGAAAGGAAGGGAAGATTAATAAATGTCTCGCAAAATAAAGGAGACAATTAAAGGGGGAAAGGTGAGAAAAAGTAGGAGGAAAGAAAGAATGAAGGAAATAAACATGTTTCCTTCATTCTTTGAAAGAAAGAAACAATAGAAAGAAAATAAAAATAAGGGAAAAGAATGAGAAGGGAAAAATGAAGAAAGGAATAAAGAATGGAAGGGAAGAATGAAGGGGAAGAGAACGAAAAAATAGAAAATAATGGAAGGAGAGAAAGAACGAAAAGAAACAGGAGACGAAGAGAGAAGGAAGCCAAGGTAATTATAAGGAAAGAAAGAATTTCTGAAGGAAATAAAAAAGTATATTGGATAAAGAAGGAAAGAAAGAAAAATGAACAGAGAGAGAGAGAGAGAGAGAAAAGAAAATGTCGAGGAAAGAAAGATAGGAAATAAAGATAGATGGAACAAAAAAGGGCAAGCAGAAAGGATAGGGTATATATAAAATAAAAGGGAAAAGTTCAAACTTCAAGTAAACAAAAAAATCCAATCATCTAATAAAAATCATAACTTTATTAAATGTATTTTTAAAATTTTAAACATAAAATGTTTTAGAAATGAATAAAATTTCAAAGTGAAACATATTGTCAAACTTAAAAATTAGATGAAACATCGCGGCATCGTGCACACCAAGACTCAAAACGAAAGCTGAAACTAGATTTATGAAAAGTCAATAACATTTTCCTCCGATTACATCTCCAAATCATTAAACTGAGAATCCATAGTATAATTATAAGAATTTCCCGCCGATTTTGTGATTATTTTGGTAGAAAAACTGTTTATCATGTGAGGTGTTTGCACCATTGAGAATTTGCTTCGATCCTCCATGCCTAGCTAGTAGCCTGCCACACACAGGCAGGAGGCCAGTTCGTTTGCAATGTATTAGCAAGAAATCATCGCAGAACTTGCAAAAAGTTTACAGTTATCGATTTAATTGTTGTCCCTGCTTCGTCAGCTGTTGGTTATTTAATGAAAATTCGTCACTTTCAAATGTATTAACTACATTTTGTTCAATATTCTGAAATACGGGACAATCCCGGGAATACGGGACGTCTGGTCACCCTGATTTCACTGTTTTCATCAATCATGTCTTCAAGTTCCAAAGGCACAAATTGGACTGACGACGAACTCAGGGCTCTGCTTGTGCTTTGGGCTCAGCCTGAAGCACAAGCATCCCTTACCGGGATTCACAGAAATATAAGACGATCTACGAGTCCCTTTCAGCGGCGCTTGCAAGGGAGGGATTTCAACGGAGATGTGGCACCGCCTGTCGAGACAAAATTAACAGAATTCGTGCCCAGTACTACGGCTACCGAACACCATTTTTGATGAACCGACAAGATTGAATACAAGTAAACAAAAACCATACGAGGTACAATACACTGAATTCTGGAAGTAAAAGATTTATTTTTCGGAAGCCGAGTTGCACTTGCACAAACGATCGCGCGTTAGCTCCGGTGGCAGCAAAAATCTAGCAGCCGACGTGAAGTTAGAAACACGCGCGAAAATGTTGACCTATACTTCCTGGGTCAAACTGCGCACTGTGATGCGCACTGGATCGGCCCGAATTCAGGGAGAAACAGCGTTAGAAAGATGGTCGTATAAACGCTGATTCTGTCGGATCGTGATTCATGTTGCTGTTTTGAATCATGATTCAAATCGTGATTCCAATCATGATTCTGGGTTGAGGTCGCATAAACGCAGCCAGAGATGACTGTAACTTTTACATCACATATTACTTTATGAATACTTGTATGAGTTTAATAGACTCTCATTTTTGTAAAGTCAATAGCAATTTAATTACAAACTCATCTTAATGTTATTTGCCAGAATTACTCTCCTTCTTAAATAGCTAAGCAAATATAATCTAAGTTTAATATGGTAAGAGGAGGGAATGGCATTGAACCTCTCTATTCGAAAAAAAAATGATCTGAAGGCATTTTGCATGAATTCATATTCTTCGCTTGTTTGCCAAAGTAAATTTTGCTAAAGTTCTACTAAATGTAAATGTTTTTTTCATGAAAGTAGAAGTAAGAATCTTTGACATGATGGCAGAAATTGTATTATATTTCTAGTCAATTTCTAAGTTAAGCTCTCCTTGTGACCTTGTGAGTGAAATCCTGCAAAAACTGTATTACAGTATACAGTATTTTTTTTAAACCTAACTTGTAAGAGTATGAGCTATATTATGCAGATTACAAAAAAGTCTGATTATATGCATCCATGCATCTCCATGAAGAAGTCCTATCTAATATTCTTTGGTATGAAAATGAATTTATCTTCATGCTTATTCCAATCTCAGACAAAAGCCGATTTTCCCCCTTTCATTAATCAGTGCACCTTGCACCGTGAATCATCACAGACAATCAGTGTGTCCTCTCATTTCGTCCCATATAGATAACATGCATAGATAGCTGACCTGCGGATGCCCTAGACGTGGTTGAAAACCTCTATTGTTTTCTCCTATGATTCGTGTGCCTAAATCAACCAGCCGTGTATAGTAGCGTGAATGAGGAGAAGAGAGCGGGAAAAAGAAAGAAAAAATTATTTTGCAGCTTGGCAGCCACCCCAAGCACTTAAAATCAATATAATTTGGCTACAGCGCTTTAATTGGAAACTGAATTATGGGTCTATGTTAATTACTCTCCCTCTCTTTCTTGTGACCCGTAGAGTGGTATTTATGTAGATATATACAGGAGACATAAGCAGGGGGCAATTGGTAAGGGCGTGTGTGTGCGAGTGTTCATGTGTATGGCGTGTATGCGAGACGGTTAACTGGCGAATATAATCGCTCCACTTTACCGGTGTGTGTTTGTGTTTTATTTTTATACTGAGAAATCCTATTGAGATGAGACCCTGGATTGGTTTTGTGTGAAAGCACTGGAATTGTTCAATGACGTACATGATTGAAGGCATGGTCTTAATAAATGATGGTGATATCAAAATCTTCATTTGCATAGGTGGTTACCAAGGCTATATAGTCACAGATAATGTAAGAATTAAGTTTAAAGGGAAAGTATAATTAAGGAATAGATGAACATATTTATTTAGCTTTCTAAATTCTTTCACAATATTTAGGAAGAAATAATAGGCATGTCCTGTGCATCGGATTGCTCGTCAAATGCCTTTGTGTTAGTAATGACACGCAATGACCCTCACTCCCCCCCCCGAAAAAAAAAAACCTTAGCCAAAATTTTTTTTTACCATTTGTGTGTCTCCCTATCCATACATTTATGTGAGCATTGCATGTGACTGCTGCAGAATTGAGCCTGTTTATCATTATTGTGATTCAAATATAAATGTCAGTTTTTATATTTGTTGTTAAAAAAATCTTCCCCTATCACTTTTAAGATAGTTTGTTCAAGTGAAAAAAAGAAGAAAAAAAAGATGGCTCAAAACTAAGGTTATCTTCAAATTACTTTAGTGTGTATTTTCTTTATTCGGAATACCATGCCAATAAGGGTTGTTATAAGCTGTCAGTTTCTGGCATCATTCATACTTTGCAATGTGATTTTGTGCATCTGTAAATTATAGGCAATTAAATCACAAAATCATACAAGCCTGGTCAATTAGCTTTAAAAAGATGTACTGCAAAATGTACAAGTATTCTTGATAAAATGCTCAAGGATCCAGCTGTAATACTCACTGTGCTTTTGGATGAGTCACAAAATTATTTTGAATAATTCACACACAAAATCTTGCATCTTTCATGAGATATCAGATGAAATTGCATTATGTCAGAGTGACCTCGTAAATTTTTAACATGAATTCGCAAATGATTATCTTATCTATCTTGTGATGTATGTGGTAGTTGATTACTTATGAATATGATTACTGATGAATATGGTTATTTGACACAGGAAAGAAATGTAATTGTCTATTTTTCTCTTTTCTTTTTCTTTCATCTTTATAGAGTGGTCCACACCCTGCCAGCCTTTTAGCGCTACAACAAATCTCAGAACTGGTGCTGCCTCAGTCCCGCTTCAACCAGAGTACAGGGAGGAGTCTCGGAGGAGGTAAGAAAGGGCACAATGGGGGAGTGGTATATAAAGAAGGGTGTGTAATAGGGACTGGGTGTGGTTTGGTTTAAGAAGGGGTATGGTGGGGTGGGGTCTGGTATGGGGAGTGGTCTAAGAATGGGTATGGTATGGGGAGTGGTCTAAGAATGGGTATGGTATGGGGAGTGGTCTAAGAATGGGTATGGTATGGGGAGTGGTCTGAGAATAGGTATGGTATGGGGATGGGGAGTGGTCTAAGAATAAGTATGGTATGGGGATGGGGAGTGGTCTAAGAATAAGTATGGTATGGGGATGGGGAGTGGTCTAAGAATAGGTATGGTATGGGAATGGGGAGTGGTCCAAGAATGGGTATGGTATGGGGATAGGGATTGGTCTAAGAATAGGTATGGTATGGGGATGGGGAGTGGTCTAAGAATAGGTATAGTATGGGGATGGGGAGTGGTCTAAGAATAGGTATGGTATGGGGATGGGGAGTGGTCTAAGAATAGGTATAGTATGGGGATGGGGAGTGGTCTAAGAATGGGTATGGTATGGGGATGGGGAGTGGTCTAAGAATAGGTATGGTATGGGGATGGGGAGTGGTCTAAGAATAGGTATGGTATGGGGATGGGGAGTGGTCTAAGAATAGGTATGGTATGGGGATGGGGAATGGTCTAAGAATGGGCATGGTATGAGGAGTGGTATAAAAATAGGTATGGTATGGGGATGGGGAGTGGTCTAAGAATAGGTATGGTATGGGGATGGGGAGTGGTCTAAGAATAGGTATAGTATGGGGATGGGGAGTGGTATAAGAATGAGGATGGTATTCAGGGTGGGATATGGTATTGAGATAGGTTACGGGGTATGGTTCATGTAGTTCAGATTATCTACTTATGTTGCTTCCAGAATATAGTACTGAAATGAGCAACCATGTATGAAGATCTTATTCTTGGTAGAGATTTACCAGAACTTTAAAGTATGTTATAGATCTCGACCCATGAATTATTACAAGAGAAAAACTATCAGCCCAATCAAATCATTCTCAAAGAAAGCTATGCATTAAACATACAGTGATATAAGGAATGGGCTCAATATAAATGCTATTTGCTCATGATCAAACTCCTGTAGAACATCAATGAACACTGTGTACCTTCTAGCAGTTTAGGTCTTTTTATCTCGAGCTTACCAAGCTGTAGAAATAATCTAGATCAATGATTATGCAGAATGAAACTTACTAGAGCAAGAAATTGACTGAAAAGGTATACAAAATGCGTTGTGTGTTTAAACATTGAGGGTTTGCCAATCATTGATATTGCAGTGGCATGTTTTTAACCAGAGACCGGAATCGAAAGTGGTCACTTTTTTTGGTGGTTGAACTGGGTTTATTTATGAAAATAGGGTAACATGATTATTTAAGAACTTGAGGGATGTAGACAGGTATTTTGAGAGTGAATGCAGTGGCCCAGTAACCTACATTGATGTTAGATATTTAATAATAGCATGCCAGTCAAACCCTGCCACTAGGATTGGCCAAAGCACATTAGCCTAATCTTGTGCATTGATTCAGTCCTTTGTCTGCTTTTTCATGTTTTGTTATAATGTCTGAACTGAAGCTGAACTTTGCTCTTAGATTTCACAATTTACTAACAAACTTTAAGGATATTTTGACACCTGTATGAGATAATGTAGCCTTGCATGATACTTGCAACATTCATGATAGTGGATTCATTGTAATGCTTGAGTGCTAATAGGTGCAGGCCAGAATCTCATGTTGACAAACATGCTTATTTGAAACTTAGGTAAACTTTGGCAACAGATAACTGACGTTTAGCTGAATAATGTGAGGGGTAGGTCCTCTGACATTTCCATAAATTTTGCACATGTAGAAGGGTATGTTTTGGTTTCTGCATTTACCTAAGAAAGTGAGCGATATATCTTGGAATGAATTGTGTTAAATAAAACAAAACATGTCCATACTGAAATTGCTTGCAAAAAAAGGAAAACAAAATTATGAAATTTTGATAAATCTACATTGTTTATCTAACTATCTGAATTTGTGTAGTCATCCTTATGTTTTTCAATAATTTAAAGCAATTTATCTTGCGTTATTTTATAATATGACTTTCATGACGTCGAAATCTTTTTTTTTTCAAAAGGGATCATTATGAATATTGAATTGATACATTTGTTAACCCCCAAAACAAGTGAAGTTTTTCTTATTGATGTCATTAACCAGTAACCATAAAATAGGAATAAAATAGGATTCTATTGCATTGTGCTGAGTAATGCATGTATTATTGTTATTCCATGTTGTAAGTTAAAATCTTTCATATTGTATACTATAAGAATAATCGTTTGCTTTGTTCTCTTGCATGATTCCCATTTACCCCATCCACAACATCAGGAAGAATCAATTCAGGTGGAGTACACTATTATATATTTTGTCACAAAGAAGTTTGCATATATAATACAAATCATTGCTAATTCATTTCTAAGCTACCAAACCACCCTATAACCCACAAAAGAAGCCTTCATCCCCACCCCAACAGAATTAAAATATTTGTCAAGTATTAATTTCAAGCAATTTTATATCAGGTTTTATAGCAGTTTATCACTTTTTCTTGGTGTTGGTTTTCATTGTATCATAATTTGTTTCAGTCTTAAGCAAGTTATTCCATTCAGTTGCAATTATAGAATTAAAAAACATATATTTTTATTCAATTAATTGTGTTATTTTGCCTCATATTTGTGACCAGCCACCCTAAAAACAACAATAAGTCGCCCAAAATGACTTTTGAGATTTTTTATTGAGTTTGAACAAGCACATCCTAAGGTAAAGAGAAATTTTTTGAAATTTGTGTTCACTCAAGCATGAGATGTGCACACTGCAATTTCAATGAAACTTCCAAGCAGTCTGCAAAAGCTTGTGTCAAAGAAACTCTTGTATCTTGTTTTTATTCACCTTTTACATCTCAAAAATTTTTACAGTGAAAAAGATCTAGAAATTCTCCTTTAGACAAGCTAACTTTTGAATTTTGGCATTTTGAAGACCAATTTACTATTCTGGCTATTGACAGAGAACCTTCCCTGGTGACTTATTGGTAGTTTTGGGGTGGTTGGTCACACACTTATCTAGATAACATTGATAACATCTCATTTCCCAAAATATTATGTTTGATTTGAAGTTTAATATATTTTTCTAACATGTGTTGATATTGTTACTTTGACATTCATATTAAAGCAGATTAATTGCAATTCTAAGAATGCAAAAAACTTTTTTTGCATTCTTAGAATTGCACTTCACAGGTGCCCATTCTTATATATATGCTGTAACCAGGCTTTAGATAATCTGTCCAATACCCTTTTCATAAACCTATCCTCCCATTAGCCGCCTAAGAGTAATGCGGATAATTCAATAAAAAGTTCGTTCACAAACTCCGAAAATAAGCCGCATTATTTTTACGAGCGCTCGTCCTGAAAAAGGCGGATAATCGTCATGACCACTGGACACGCCCCCTCCGATGCGGTTGTGTTGGAAAAGGGTGACCTTGTGACCGCACCATGGCAATTATCCGCATTATTTGGAAATGCGTTCATAAACTCAAAATCTTGTCCCGATGCTGCTATTATGCGGAGAATAGCAGCATAAAAATAATGCGGATTACTCTTGTCCTCCTCCAATTTTACGACCAAATTATGCTGCTATTAGCCACATAATTGGGTTTATGAAAGGGGTATAAGTTGGCCTTGACATGACATTCCATACAAAATCTAGCAATGGTGTGGAACTAAAAATTGCTCAATATCAATTTTGCTTAGTTGAAAATTTTTATTGAATTTTAGAAACTGAGTGCAAGAACATAGAATCAATATTATGTTTCAGGAATAAAAAGTTTAACAATTGCAGCATTTTGTAGAGTTTCACCAAAGTTTTATGGTCCTGATTTTCCTTTACCTTAACATATTAAAGGCCAAGTCCACCCCAACAAAAAATTGATTTGAATAAAAAGAGGAAAATTCAACAAGCATAACACTGAAAATTTCATCAAAATCAGATGTAAAATAAGAAAGTTATGACATTTTAAAGTTTCGCTTCATTTCACAAAACAGTTCTATGAACGAGCCAGCTGCATCCAAAATGAGAGAGTCGATGATGTCACTCACTATTTTTGTTTTTTATTGTTTGAAATATGATATATTTTGATTTTCTCGTCATTGTCATGTGAAATGAAGTTTCATTCCTCCCTGAACACGTGGAATTCCATTATTTTAACATTTTGTGCTTCAGGCAAGGAGGTCCTAATCATCAAATTCGCAAAAATTGAAATATTGTATAATTCGAACAATAAAAAACAAAAGAAATAGTGTGTGACATCATTGACTCTCTCATTTTGGATGTAACTGGCTCGTTCATATAACTACTTTGTTAAAAAATAAGCGAAACTTTGAAGTGTCATAACTTTTTTGTTTTACATCCGATTTTGATGAAATTTTCAGCATTGTGCTTGTCTGATTTTTCTCTATTGATTCAAATCAACATTTTTCTGAGGTGGACTTGACCTTTAATGATCAAAATCATCAGTGCACATAATATCTGTACATGCTGTAGAATGTTTTATATCATATAAACTAATATACATGAACTAACAGTCTAATTCATGCAGTTTATCAATCGGCCACCTTCATACATTTACTTTATCTTCCCACCTACATAGCAGCATGTCCTTGAGCATGCCTGTTAAGAGCGAGAATGGCATAATATTTGTACACTTAAGTATGAGTAATACCTTTCTGCCTCTAAACAGGAGATGATGTCATGCTTCTTATCTTATATTTGGTTCTAATCCGATATAGAGACTAAGTCAATACACCTTTCGGATTAAGCCTGCATTAAGATGTTAGAATGTAATTTTTAAAGATAGCCATATATCCAAGTAGTTCCTTCCCTCTGTTTCTTCCCACTTCTCACTTCTCTTCCTTTTCTCCATTACCCCCCCCCCCCTCTCTCTACCCATCTCTGTTTCTTTCTCACTCTTTCCTTCCATTCATTCCTCTTCCCTTGCTTCTCTCCTCTCCCCCTCTTTCTCCCTCCCCCCTCTATCATAATCTCATATACTGGTCATTTAAGGGCTTCGCAACAAGCAATCTGACATTGACCCCCCCTAACTCTCCTATCCACACCGCTGTTCAGTAATCATGCATAATCAGGCTTAGCCCTTAGAAATATTTTCCCATTCTCTAAATTTAATTATGCAGATTTTTAAATCCCATCTAAGGCTTTGGTAAAGGGACATAATGCCAATTAAACCTAAGTGTCATCTAACATTTCAATTTTACAAAAGTGTAGTGGCATTTGATTTTTTTTCGGTCATTTATTCGTTGTGAAAATTGAAATTTTGAATGTAGAGGCATGTAGTGCCCTGTCTTGTTCAAAATTTTAATTTTCTTTACAAATGACCCCCTTGAGCATCTTAACAAATTGATTGATTGCAAATCAGAAGCCATTTATCATGAAATTTACTCTGCATTCCATGCTTGAAAAGTGGTATACCAAAGAAGGATATGTATATTTATGTTTTTTCATCAACGCAGCTTTATCAATTTTATTCATTTGGATACTCAATTTTTTCTGTAGTATTATGATATAGTCTGTCTTTTTATCTGAAGATGATATCTTATTTTGAAATTTAATCTTTAGAATTACTCAAAACATAAGCAGATTTAGCTACTAGAAGAATGAAAAGAATATGATTTGAGATGTTAGTGTAGAAATTTGATCTAAACATTTTCTGATCACTTAATACTACAGTGATAGTGGATGTAAAAAATACATACAGTTCTATCAGTTTAAAATATGCTTCTAAATATACCCTCAATTTGATGTTTTTATGAAAGAAACCAGCCTTTGGCTGCTGTGAATGCTTTTTAATAAACCCTTTTCAATTCAATTCAGTTTGCCTTGTCTCAATTTGAAGTAGTAATCAATGATCATTGCCATGGTAACAACATGTACTGTAGCCATCAAAATGATGGTATAGATAGACAGTTGAATAGATTGGTTAAGTTTCATTTTTCCATAAGAGGATGATTTGAATTAAGTAGTGATGACAAATTTGTAAATATATATTTGTCAAAAGGAATCCTTAGGTTTAAAAAGCTCGCATGCTTTCTTTGAATATATCTCTAATTTTAGGTTCATATCTATACAAGATCAATTACATCATTTTTCAACTTAAAGAAATATCAAATTGCTGTTTCGTTGCAGGAACGCCCTTAGCACCATATTTTCGTGCATTGCATGAGCACAGAAATGCCCTTAGTTGTGTGCATAAGGGCATTGCATAATGGCGTTTCTGCTCCAATGAGGTGTGTGGAAGTGTGGTGCTAAGGGCGTTCCTGCACCGACATGATGAAATGTCTTCATGTGTCATGCTCTGCCCGATTTCTATAGTCGCCGTATTTACTTTTACAATTAACAAAATTGATTTGTAATTGCCTATTATCATTGAGTGTTTGGCCAAAATAATCTACCCATTTTCTTTAATTTCAATTTCCTTGAAAAATTATTGGTACAGATGATTTTACATTGATTGTGTTTAGTTTTACATCTGTGTATCAAAATTACATCAGATCTGCATTGTGAACCTGTGGTAAATCTCAGGTGTTGTGATCCATATGTCTTAAATTTGGTTATTGATTTTATAATGTTCAATTTATATATGTATTAGCTTAATATGTTCTCATTTGCTATAATTATTGATTTCATTGTGTAATGTTCTCATGAATGGTTGTATCTCTTGTAAATTTTCTCTTGATTATTTTTCTTTCAAGATCTAAAAATATAGTGTGATGGTGGAATTGTTTGTTAGATATTACCAGGTAATACTTGCAATGATGTAGGATTTGAATTTATGATTGTCAGAAATTCTAGCAAAATGACAATGACAGCTGTTATTAAGTTGAGAAGTTTTCATTCCAATACTGTTTGAGCAAATATTTCAGCTCTGACCAAAGTACCTAGAGGTGGTGCTGCACCATCCGGAGTTTGCTCAATCTTGAGAATTTAACCCGCTTGGCCCTCCTCGCGATTAATCTTGAGATTCAAGAAACCCCATCTCCACCATCGCAAGAAGAGCGATTCCTGCTTGAGCGAGGCATCGATGCATTATGGTCTGACGCCATGAATGAATAATCCCGAATGCGTCTGCACCTACGAATTAGCGCGATAATTCGTAAAATAGCGCCCTTTTTGCAAATAATCCCAAGTTGACTTGGGATTGCAATCTCGAGATTAATCCAGCGAACTGGCGCGAAAATTTGCATCTCCATTGCAAATAATCTCGAGATTCTTCAGATCGGGATAATTTGCCGGATCAGAAATAGCGCGCTAATTTGAAAACTCGGGATGGTGCAGACGGCCCTTATGTTACAATTACAAGACCAATTCTAGACCAATAGCAAACTTATTATCTAACCACAACTTGCTAAGAACCCATTAAGTGTCAAGTCAACACTCTGATATTGGTTTGGTTTACTTACTGTAACCAGTGAAGGTCCCACCCCCCCCCCTCCATCCATCTAGCTTAAAGGAAACCAAAACCCAAGAAGAGAAGCAATCTTATTGGAAAGAGTAAAATGAGAGGAACGATTCAAAAAAAAGTTTCATCAAAATCGGTTATGAAATGAGCAAGTTATGGACGATGAAAAAGTCTTGTTGTATTTACTATGTGAATCCTCAAATTGGCAAACGTGCTTAAAAATGGCTGATTTTTCAGACAACTCTCCATTTGTTTTGTACACATTTTTTCAGATTTTCCCCTTTATTTTACATATTTTACATTATCTCCTCCTGACCTTGACATATATGGTGTGGATTATATTTTCCCATGACATATGTTGTGCTCAGAAGGAGGCAAGATGCAATTTGAAGGATAATGAGGAAAATCTGACAATTTGTGTACAAAACAAATGGAGAGTTGTCCACAAAATCAACCATTTTGAAGCACGTTTGCCAATTTGAGGATGCCCATAGAAAGTACAACAAGAGTTTTCAAACTCCCATAACTTAATTATTTCAAAACCGAATTTAAAGAAACTTTTTTAAATTGTTCCTCTCATTTTACTCTTTCCAATAAGATTGCTTCTCTTCTTGGGTTTTGGTTTCCTTTAAGATTTTAGCTAGCCAGAAGATCATGTCTTGCCAGAAAGAAAAACACTTTACACAAGTATTTCAAATGTGCAAGATTTAGGCCAAGCAAAAGCTCTTCACTGTCATAAACATGAATTTGGCCAAGATGCTAAGTACATCTAAATTTGGTTGGCCTTCCAAAAGGCCCTAGATGGAAGACCTTTTGATCAAGATAACTTGGGCAGGCCATAATAAAGAGGTTAAGCTTTATCGTACAAGCATAGGCATTATCACCTTCTGATAAAACAATTAAATGAAGGTCATGTTGCAACTTTTGACAAATTCTTGTCAAGTGGTAGTAAATTAAAATTTAAAATGTTCTGTTAATCACTACATTGTTTTACTTTCCATTGTAGGTACAAGTTGTGTTATACCAGTAGCAGATATTCGAGGGTCCGACTCAGTCAACTACTCAAAGGGAGAGAAGGCCCTTCGCTGCAAGCTTGCCTCCCTCTATCGTCTAGTAGATCTCCACGGATGGACTCACCTCATATACAATCACATCTCAGTAAGTCCGCTTTGATTTATATATTCTTTACAGTGAATTTACCAGGTTTTAGGAGGAATAAAAGAGGAACGAGACCGAAACGTGGTCCCACAATCGACTTAGAGTGATCAAAAAGTGTATGAGTGAACCAGAATGGCAGAAGCTAGAGTGAAGCGGGGGAAAAATTGCAATCAGCTTACAAACAAGTCATCTTGGAACCTTAGGCCAGCTAGCACATCCCTACTTTACTGTACCACAATTTCATAATTCTTGGGGAATCGATCTTTTCAATGAATGAATTTCAACAAGACATCTGTATTATTTCCTCTCTTTGCACCTCCGAACTCTTTACTAAAAATTTAGCTATTAAAAATAAGTAAAAAAAACAAAACACAAGACTCCCCTCCCCAAATATTCAAGTCTTTTCAGAGATATTTAAAAAATCACAGAGTGGTACAGATACATGTTTACACCAAGCAACGTATATATAATATATGGCCTGCACTTGATGTTGCTTTATAGTTAATGCTTCAAGGAGTGCCGACCTGTCGTTACTGACATACTAAAGCAGGCTGCATTGTAAGTAGACCTCATGCCCATGCAAATATCCATTAAAGAATAAGTGATTATTGATTTAAAAGCCCCAATGTAATTAAAACCTTTTTATATCTAAAAGCTTTTGTCATGATGTGAACGCTTACACAAAGATAACACATTCAGCCACATTGATCCATGTTAACGTTGATTTTGCAAAGTGGTGCCTGGTTTGATGACGTCCACCATTTATATCTCGGCCTATGTTGTAGCAAATATATTTCAAAATCACCTTTACACAATAGTGGGTGATATTTCTATTCTATTGACTCTCTCAAGGGCCAAGTTCACCAGAATTTCATTTGTTTTACTTTTGACATTAGGGATGATGTGAGCACTTTACAGAATCTCCCACGTGCAATATCTGTTTATGGATCTTGTTCGTTAGTCAGTTGGGTAATAAAGTTAGATGTAAATTTATGTGATATTATCAGAGTCTTGTGGCTGAGGTCAACTGAATTTCAAGTAGTCATTGACATGCCATGGTTGAATGGCAACACTACAGAGAAGGAACTCGTGCCAGGGATACGTTCAGGGAATACATGATCGTGCTACTGCAGACTGCTATGTGTTGTGTCATCATAGGTTATCAGAAATCTTTCGAATTGACTTGATATCAGAACTTAACTCGGCTCACACCTTTATCTGATAGACTATTACTCGTTGGTGCTTGTGTATAATGGACTTGGAAATGCATATCTTCCTTTCAAGTAGGTTTCTTCACTTACCACCAGTCTGTTGCATTGTTCATCTAATCTACATTTCTCCAAAAATACAAGGAGTCTTTATATGCAGACCTGTAATCCTATACATCCCCATGTTAATAAAGATGTTTTTTAAAGGAATAGGCCCACATGCACAGCAGTCAGATATTCCCTCCTTGACACTTTGTCATGAGGAGGTTCAATTTAGAGGAAATACATCCAAGCATGACCACTTTTTGAAATATATCCTCTCTATAGGCCTTTGTCATCATTCAATTGATGCTTTGCAATTTGTCAAACGTGTTTATGGCTTCAGTGACACTAATTAACCCAAATCTGCCCTTCATTGCCCGATACCATTGGTCCAATTCTCCTCACCACCAAAGTGACGTCCATCTTCTGTCCTGATTGAAAATACATGTATTTACGTGTTAAATTCCATCGTTTGAATCTAAGCCAGGCACAATGGTTGTAGACAAATCAGTGGAGAAAGAAATTGGTTCTCCTATATTGCTTACTGGACTGTGAATGTCAAAGTGGCCGATCCTATGCAATCCTTAAAAAAACGGATCCTTTGAAAACAAGATAACTAGTCACCCTCTGCGGGTAAATTCTGGAGGTCATGCATGCTTTATGTATTTATTTCTTTTCAAACATACATGGTAGTACTAATAGGATAATACAGGGTGAGGAAGTATAAAGGGTGTAACGGCTGATTACACGTTTCAAAAACGTTTGACAATTGTTGGCGTAGTGTATTGTATGTGTGAAGTCTATATGAAAAGCCAGCAGGTGCATTTACTCAAAATGGTATTCACCTTGAAGGGATGTCGGGTAAACATCACTACCATTAGATAGAGAACGATATATATGATGACATGCATGTCTTGTCATGATGAACTTCAGGCTTTTGTTTGCTTGATGTGTTCATACTTTTAGATGTTCCTACTTTGTAGACATAATCTAGATTGACTGAGTTACCCTCTTTCTTTGCATTTTCTCAAACTGTTTTAATTGATCTTACACGAAGTTAATTACCTCAAAGTGTATAACATCCTACTGCACTCGTTATGGTTCCATGCAAATCTCATTGGGTAATATCACAGATTGGTAATCCGAGTCATAAGCCTTCTGTCACAGAGTGATAATTGCACTGCAGCGTGACATGATGAACCACATTAGAAGCCATGGTGAGGTAACACGAACCCCCTGCTGTCAGTCGGTCATTTGTAGTCTGCCCGGAATCAGACCATTGGTATCTAATTTCCAATGGGTCATTGCTTAAATTGGTAGCCCTGGAATTGGTCCAAGGAATTTGGATAGGTCGTAATGGTTGACTTGAATTTTTGCTTAAACATCTATGGTAGTCATTAGTATCAACATTTTTTGGTCATTCAATAGGTCCTATTTGTTACTGTCACAATTCCATTAAAATGATTCTCACATTGAAGTGAACCTACCCGTTTGTTCCAGGAGACACACTTGTTTTCAATAAGACCGGTTCTTCTACAAGTACTACCAACTCATCTTAACCACTTTCATTGTAGCCTCTTTGATCTATTTAGACTGTTCTTTCTTTGCCAACATCCACGTTGCAAACAGCAACATCAGTTCTGCCTCCACCGTTGACACCACCACCAATCCCCACCCCATATATCACCATCACCACCACCCCTACCATAACCATTACTACCACTGCCGCTACCATAACCATTCTTACCACCACCACCACCACTACATAACCATTCTTACCACCACCACCACCACTACATAACCATTCTTACCACCACCACCACCACTACATAACCATTCTTACCACCACCACCACCACTACATAACCATTCTTACCACCACCACCACCACCACTGCATAACCATTCTTACCACCACCACTACATAACCATTCTTACCACCACCACCACCACTACATAACCATTCTTACCACCACCACCACTGCATAACCATTCTTACCACCACCACCACCACTACATAACCATTCTTACCACCACCACCACCACTACATAACCATTCTTACCACCACCACCACTGCATAACCATTCTTACCACCACCACCACCACTACATAACCATTCTTACCACCACTACTACCACTACCATAATAACCACCATCATCACCACAATCACCTCCACTGCCATTTCCATCACCATTACCACCACCACTACCACCATCACTATTACAGTCATCGTTACCCATTTCTTTTTATGAACATTGCATCTACCACTCCCAACACCCACTTCTACCTTCACCTGTACCAAAAGATCCCCTACCCTACATCACCGAACATTTGCATTCAAAATCACCAAGCATAAACACTTCCTGCTTCATGTGAACATTGCATGCTTGCTTCATCGATCAAGATTACATACACTCCATGAGAAGAAACAAGCCACCCAAAGAAGATGAAGATCACATCCATGTTGAAAGTAGTTTACACTGGCAGACTATATCATGAAGATGATCTTAGCCACACCTGTTCAGAGGGGTGATAAAGGTGAGGGAAACCTGTCATGGATATGATCACTAGAGGGAGTTAGATAGAGGGATGAATCACACAGATAATGAATGCCAAGGCCACGGAACAGCAGCATGTCAACCTGGTGTCGATGTGGTCTTACATGTGGTAGAAGGAGTGAGTGGTCTCCAAGCAGTTGTCTACCAGGTATTGTTGCGGTCATATGAGAGAGAGAGGAAAGAAGCAGTGGCATTTAATGGAGCATGAAGGACTGATGACAAACACTTGTCTTTACAGAGAAGCCATGATGTTTCATACTTGATATTGATGTCGTCTTTCATGTGGTAAAAGAAAACAGGTTGCAACTAGGCGTAGATGCAGCAATGCAAACAGTTGTCTACTTTACGCTATTGCAGATTAGGTATAAATGTAGAAGTAAAGGGCAATCCCTTTTTATATTCAAGCATAAAGTATTTCTCTGCATATCTCACACAATGAAATCTGCCGTATTGATATTTTTATCAAATATTTTTACGATGTCAAATCATTTTGCAAGTAATAAAGGATTCTATCTTAAGTTTATGAAAAAAATACTGGCAATTTCAACCAAACTATTGATATGACTGCGCCTCCATGTGTATCCAAATCTCATTCAGGATAGTGTCAATGATCTCTAGCACAGATACTGGGAATTCTGATTAAGACCTCAATCACCAACTGATCCCTTGTCCTCAAATGACCCCTTCCAGATGGCATGTCCTGGAATGACCTTTAACAGTAGACAAGAAGCCGGCCCAAGGCCATCTGAACCATGCATAAACAGGATCTCAAGAATCCATTGCTAGCTTACAGTTTGAACCAGAAGGGGATCAGTGGAGCATTTCTTGAAGATTTTTATCACTGATTTCTACCTCCAGATACCATAAGCTACTGGAAATCATTGTATCTGATTGGCTCAGAGCAATTTTGTCAGTGAAATTTCAGTGAAAGTCACTGACGAAAATGCTTCTTGAAACCTTCCCCTGGAGTATTTAACTCCTGTAAATCTTATGGGCTTGGGGATCATGTGGCAGGAGGGGGAAGGACAGGGTAATGAGTATTTTAGATTTTGGGTGGGAGTCAAGTATTGGTGACCCAAAGTCAGTAAATCATCAAAATTTCCCCAATAATAAAATGTCATTTAATGCTCATTTCCTCCCTCTCTCTCTTGTTTATGAACCCTCACATTGCACTCTGTTCATCAAATCACACACAAAAAATGATTATGTTCAGATATCCTCACATTATCGACGAATGTCAAGTCCTATAGAAGTTTTAAAATGAGACTGATGATTGAATAGAGTCATTGAAATTTTTCATGCAGTCATGAAAGTCATGAAGGAAAAAAAAGGGGCTTGAGAGACTGCTTTTTGAAGAATCAATTGTTGATGCAATACATCCTGGTCATAAATGTTATGATGTTAACTATGGTATTGTGCTTTTTTCAGAATTTCCCCAGGCAGTGTTGGCATTCCTATTCGGGAGTGATAGAATAAACTGAAAATTGTAATTGGCATTCTGAAATACTGCTTACTGCTATGTAAGCAGTATTTTCTTTTAAGTTTTTGGTGTGTATACTCTGTAGTGAATTTTACTGACTGGAATACATGATTTGTTGTCCGCTGTTGTGAAAGAAATTACCTATTGGTTTGCTTTAATTCTATTTATGTATATATAAAAAAAAAAGAGAAAGACAGAGGCCAACTTGTGATGCATATTTACTACCAAGTGCACTGAATGCACCAATTCCACAGGATGGCTTTAACAGAGTGTACATGTACCTGCACTAGGCCTCCTACAACATGAAATACCCAACCCATCTTAATGACATATTAATGAATCCACCAAGCCTATTATTTGATCATCATAATTCATACAAGTAGCTCTTGATTTATTGTGCTATTAAAATAGCATTCCTAAATGTCAGCTCCTGAATTTAATCATAAGGAAAAGGGAGATATTGATGGGATAGAAGAGGAGAAATGATATGAAGGAAAGTTGCCCTGATATGGGATATTGTTGATCCCGCTAACCCTGCATTATCTTGTTACATCAAAGAACCTATTTATTTATTGGTTAGTCTCACTCTCAGAAGTCCTACTACAGGGCTCCACACTAACCCATTTTTTCTACTGGTCCAACCTATTCATGTCGGACCAGTAGATACCCAGTTTTTCAAATTTTTACTGGTCCGAACCTAAAATCTACTGGTCCCAAAAAGTAAAGAAAACATTAAAAAAAGGCGCAAGTTTATTTTTCTAGCCTTTCGTGACCCCCCCCCCCCCCGTAAAACGAAGGAATGAAGGACAAAAAGAAAGCAAGACAGAAACGAAGAGAGTAAGAAAGAAAGAAAGAAAGAAAGAAGGAAGGAAAGTCAGAAAGAAAGGATGGAAGGAAAGAAGGAAGGAAGGAAAGAAGTAAGGAAAGAAGGAAGGAAAGAAGGAAGGAAAGTAAGAAAGAAAGAAAGGATGGAAGGAAGGAAGGAAAGTAAGAAAGAAAGGATGGAAGGAAGGAAGGAGGGAGGAAGGAAGGGAGGAAAGAAGGGAGGAAAGAGGGAAGGAAAGAAGGAAGGAAGGAAAGTAAGAAAGGATGGAAGGAAAGAAGGAAGGAAAGGAGGAAGGAAGGAAGGAAGGAAAGAAGGAAGGAAGGAAAGAAAGAAGGAAGGAAAGAAGGAAGGAAAGAAGGAAGGAAAGTCAGAAAGAAAGGATGGAAGGAAGGAAGAAAAGAAGGAAGAAAGGATGGAAGGAAGGAAAGAAGGAAGGAAGGAAAGTAAGAAAGAAAGGATGGAAGGAAGGAAGGAGGGAGGAAGGAAGGAGAGAGGAAGGAAGGGAGGAAAGAAGGAAGGAAAGAAGGAAGGACGGAAAGAAGGAAGGAAGGAAAGTAAGAAAGGATGGAAGGAAGGAGGAAGGAAGGGAGGAAAGAAGGGAGGAAAGAAGGAAGGAAAGAAGGAAGGAAAGTAAGAAAGAAAGAAAGGATGGAAGGAAAGAAGGAATGAAAGAAGGAAGGAAAGAAGGGAAGAAAGGAGGAAGGAAGGAAAGTAAGAAAGAAAGAAAGGATGGAAGGAAAGAAGGAATGAAAGAAGGAAGGAAAGAAGGGAGGAAAGGAGGAAGGAAGGAAGGAAGGAAGGAAGGAAGGAAGGAAGGAAAGGAAGGAAGGAAGGAAGGAAGGAAGGAAAGAAGGAAGGAAAGAAGGAAGGAAGGAAAGAAGGAAGGAAAGAAGGAAGGAAGGAAGGAAAGAAGGAAGGACAGAAGGAAGGAAAGAAGGAAGGACAGAAGGAAGGAAAGAAGGAAGGAAAGAAATAGAGAAAAAAAATTAAAAGAAAGATTGAAAAGAAAACAGGAAGAAAACAGAGGAAGAAAGCTAAAACTATTATCATAAATAATTTATGTTTCTTTTTTGGCTCAATTAAAATAGCTACGAAAGAAAGTCAGAAACCAAGTGTATCAACACACATAAATGCATATGTGGGGCTAATATGTATTCAGACGATACCAGCCGAGACCCGATCTGTTTGAACCAAACAGAAGTGAAAATTTACCCTTTTACTGCTTACAGATGACAGAGTTACTCCAATTTTTAGGAAATATGGACATTATAAGAGCCTTTCATGAGTATGAACCGTGAATTTTGACAGTTCTGTGAGAGATTTCTGCCAGAGTTTAGCCAGGCTTCGTTCGTGCGGCCAGTGGAGAATTCACCATGTGGATTGTGTGGCTGACTACATGTACACTGTATGCATGCTGTATAGTACTCTAGTAACACGTGCGATTCATTCTGTGTGTGAATTGCAGAATTTAACGGGGGGAAATGGTTTGCTGTGAATTTGACCATTTCTGGAAGTTATTGGCCCAACAATGATTTTTATTACTGGTCATGTCGGACCCTTAAATCTTGCTATTTTTGGAAAAATTACTGGCCCGACAATGATATTTTTTACTGGTCATGTCGGACCAGTAAATCTTCCAATTTCTGAAAATCTACTGGCCCAACAGCGATTTTTACCGGTCTGGGACCGTCGGACCGCCGCTAGTGTCGAGCCCTGCCTACTATACTTCACAACTGATTATGCGTTTATGTATATTTCACTTCGAACACATACCAGTAATTTAAAATCATGACAGATATAAGTTCCAAAAATCGGCTTGAGCTCCACCCCCTCCCTCCCAAAATGGGTATTATAAAATTGAAAAAAAAAAGTGAATTTGGAAACAAATTATCATCTGGGGTCCTGTGGATTCCCTTTAATGCACCAGAACAACAGGGAATAATTTTGCTTTACAAATTTGTATAGCATTTTTGGTCAGAGAAAAGCTCTCAACTAAATAATGTACAGTCCTGTGTAAAAAAAAAGCTATACAAAAGACTTTATGCATAGCAGTCTTTCAAATATGTGGAGCAAATTGTGATGCGATACCAGGAAAATTACTCCCTTAACAATACTGATGTCTTTAGAAGTTGATAATTATTCCAAATTAAACAAACCAAAAGTGTCTGATTCTATGTGCTTTTGCAGGCTATAACTTGTATAACAGTCTTGATATATTCATAACTGTTGATATCGGAGATATGTTATTCTTGTTCATGATAGTATTATTCTCAGCAACCAAGTGGGTATCATTCTAACCCCCTACTGGTTTCTCTACCCATGGAGACCTACCTCAGTAGATAACTTCACACCCCTGTGATAAAAAACTACCTGTAAATTCTGTGAAACTTATTCAGGCCTCAAACTACCAGATAATAATTTTCTACATTCATACAAACCTGAACCAAATTAGCATGCAAACACATTCTATAGAAAATGATCCACACACTTTACCAGTTGCAATCAAGCTCTCTTCAGTCTTTTTTTTGTAACCCTTTATTATTCTTTATAAGCTGTTATGTATGCTTACAGAATGTTTTGCATGTTTTTTATATATTTATTTTATTTATACAGGTCATCAAAGACCAAGTATAATTATTTTTTGCATGTTGTTAGATTCGCCACTGTTTCGCAATTTGCAAATTTTGCATCAATCAAACCCTCAAGAAAATGTCCTCTTCTACAGAGGTTTCCAATTATATATCAATACCAGAAGACATCAATTTGAAATCAATGACCCGTATTCTGAAGTCAGGTTTAACTAAGACCATGGTCTAACTCTGCTAAAATTATGGGAAGCCAAAAGTGTCAAAATCTTAATTACATTGTATGTATCTTATGTTTACTGTGCTATTTCCCGATTCACCGATGGTGAAGACAATCATCTATTCATACGTCCTAGACAATTATGACTGATTTGAGAGCCAAATGTGCTGAAATTTGATATAAAAGTAGCATAGCTATTTAATGAGAGTAAATAACATCCCATCCCCCTGTAACCATACTTTTTTCTTCACTACATAAGAATGCATTATAAAGGGTGTGTATCTTACAGATGGCTAGTGTATGTAATATTGTGGTGGTACAGTTTTGGGGCAGTATCATGATTTCTAAAATATTTTCGAATTTTCTTCGACATGTAGGTTGCCTTGTACCGTGTTTACACATTGACTCGGCTCAGGGTTGAATCCGCGAGCCGGGTTGAACACTGCAAAGAAGGGATCAGAGATCGCGTTCATACGTGTATATAAAAGGCGAGTTCAACATGGCTCGCGGATATCGAACGGAAGAAGAATTATGACGTCGCAAATTAAACGCGGGAAAGCTTGGGACTCTTGCGACGGGCGACAACAACAATGCCAAAAGTGAAAGCGCGCGCAGTGACCTAGGTCAAGAGAGTTCGACACGGCTTTCTGTTTACACACGAAAAAATTGCCGAGTCTGACTCGGGTCGCGGGTTGAAACCTTCGATTTTGTAGGATCGATAAAGCCGTGTTCGACACGGCTCTCGTGTTCAACACCCGAGCTGAGTCAATGTGTAAACACGGTATTGGTGTGAACGGACCATTATTTATCTAGACACACCAGACAATGTCACAGTGATGCATCAATGTTTTGTGAGGGACCTGGATGGGTGGGTGGATGGATGAAGTTCACTATTTATACAATGCACTTTTCAAGAATGTAAATTCCATAAGAATTAGTCTTGTCTAAGAGCCTGCCTTTTTCGTAGTTACATTTAGGCTACCCTTTCCATAGGTTTCTTCCCTTCATTTTCCAGTGTCATTGACTCATTTTAGACCCCTCTTGCTTCTCTCATTCTCAAACAAAATGTCCATTTTCATGTGATTTTTTTTCCTTTTCACTTTCTGTGTTGATATTCTCCTTTCATTTAGTATTTCTTTATCCAAATCATAAGTATATTTCCCAGTTCTTTGGCTAGTCAATTTTCCTGCTATCTGCCTGAATTTCAACTGCGCTCTGTATGTCACTTTAAAATTTCATTACCAATTTGCTCCTTCAATCTCTTTACATTCAACGAGCACTTTGTCACTTTAGCTTTGCTCTGTCATTTCCAACAATGCTTCATAAATACATACATTTTCTGTCTCTTTGTCATGCTATACTCTTCTCCCAATCCTACTTTGATGTTTCCCTTTATATTATTAAATGAGTATATTTCCTGGAGTATTGATTTATTTTTTTCCCTCCACATTTCAATAACAAAAATGTAGGCCTACAAGTATAATTATTTTTTACCATAACAATGTGTAAATTTTTTCGATCATAATGATTAACATACATAGCATTATTTTGATTCAAATACAAATCATACTTGGAAAATTTCCTTTTTAGTTATGGGTAAAACATGTATACGAACTGGAAAAAATATATCATCAATACAAATATAGGAGACCACCATCTTAAGCTGGGAGCTTGAAATTGATGGACGCCTTGAAGGAAAAGGGAGATGGTACAACGGAGCTTCGTCACTCCATGCCACTCAAACTAAAAGCCACTCTACTTCCTCATCAATAGAACATATGCTCTGTCGGCCCTCCTATCCTGTGAAGAATATATATTTACCTCTGTATGTAAATGATCCGTAGTAGTTTGGTTAACCACATGCAGGTAGATATACATAGTTATAGGAGCACAGGGAGACTGGAATGTAGGCCTATGCTGTGTGATTCAATCAAATTTATAAAATTGTATATTTTTACATATTGTTATAGCATTTTTTTTTAAACATATTGAATAAATTTACAGCAGAACTCCCATCAAAATATTTATTGGTTGAAATTCAGGCTTGCCAAGTTGAAGTTTATTTTATAAAGGTACCGGTATTCAATGCTATGTCATTCCCATTCAATTACCTTTATACTTTATTTGAAGGTCATATAATAAAGTTCAATTTGAATAACATGCAGCCTGATATTATTAAAGAGAATGCTTTTTTTTAAATGCTGAAAATAAAATCAAATTTCAAAAACATGTTTCTTGTAGAATTAGCATTACTATCAATTCTCAGTCAAGTTTATCCCATAAAACCAGCTGAAAATGGCATGCTTTTACAAAAAATTGAAATGTTTGAGCCAAAGTTAACCTGTTTCAATGCACAAACATAGTGGAATAGGGTGAAATTCACTGCTGACAAAAACACAAAGTGGGAATAATGATACAAACATTATGTTTTATCGTGATTCAAGTTGAAAAATGTGCATAAAGACGAAAGCCAAGAGATAGAAGGGTAGGCCGAGATAATAGCACGTCCTTGTAGAGCAGCAGGATGGAGATTTGGCAGTCACTTGACGAGACTTCATTTCAATTGGCTTTACCCTCACATAGAACATGAAACGACAAACATGATTTAGTCAGCTGTGCCTCATACAGAGAGAGCTCCCTATCCATCCAACCCACCCAGCCTAGCAATCTTTAGAGAATACCAGAATAGAAAGAACAAATTTCATGCAGACGTTGACTAGTTACATTCCTACTGCAGCCAAGATGAAGCTAACTCGACAGGATTTACTGAAGATGTAGGGCTGGTCACATGTATTAAAGACCCATTAACATTATTCTAAAAAATAGGGCTAAACTGAAAATCCCCTCGGATAACATTATATTGATGTTGCAAGGGGTATTTTTGAAGTTTATTCTTTGGACATGTTATGTTACAGAATTGAGGGGATCAAAAAGAAAAAATCTAAAACCAAGAATTATTTTGGTGTTCATTGAACAGTAATTAGTACAAAACGAGGAAATGTTTACAATGTCAAGGTCTAAATATAAATGAATTCAACAGACCAAGGGATTCTTTTTTTTTTGGGGGGGGGTCCTTTTCGTAGTATTAGGGTGATTTTAATAGGTAGGTTCTAGTAACTTAGGAATGAGTTTCAGTTTTTTGCTTGGGGTGTGAATGACGCCTATTGGTGGAGATGCAAGCAGAATATTCTGAGCTTTAAAGATCGCTGATTTATTCAAGGGAGTATACCACTTTCATACTCCTAGAAAGCATTGCTCTATGTCTTTCGGCACATTATAACGTGTGTATCTGGACTTGCCTAGCCTGCCCTCCTTCATCTCGGTATAAGATTTACTTGATTTGAACTATCCTGGCATGACAGATTATATAGGGCAAAAAAATGTAGGCCACTCTCGCTCCACTGTGTACATTATACAGGGCCATATGCCTAGAATACAGTGTAGGTATATTTAGCCCATCATGGAGAATTATAAAAAGAACTTCCATTTGATTTTATTTTGAATATTAGAATGAAGCAAAACACTAATCAAATATTATTGCATATTTAATTTAAGCTTTTTAAAATCGTTGAATGAAAATTTAAGTGGTTTCTTTGTTTAATCTTACTCCATTCATTCAATTTACATCAGTTTTAGGTTGATATACCCCCCTTAATTACATACATATTCATTCATGTTTGATGTGATTTAATCTCTGAGAGTAGGATGGAAAGTGATGGGACAGAGAGAGAGAGAGAAAAAAACTAATGTCAGAGAGGAGATGGTGTTGGAAGAGAGGTGATGTTGGAAAGAAACATAATATTTTTGATTTATCTTGGAGGCAGAGTTGTAAGCAGTTGAAATGACTGATCGAGGGGGGGGGGGTAGGGGAGGAGGGGGAGAGTCTGAATCAAAGGGAGTCTGAGTGTAGTAGGATGGGGGTAAAGCAAATAGGGACAGTAAAAACAGTCTATAGTAACATGACTGCATCATTGGTATTTTTTCAATCAGCGATGAGGTATTCCACTTGATCCATTGGATCTATGCCATCTCTTTCTTCGTTTCATGTTCTTCATTTAACTCTCTCTCTCTCTATCTTGCTCTTCAAATCATGTAGACCTAATGGCCCAAACTCACAACAATAGGTAGTTTTGAAAACTACCGGTTGAACCCATGGTGTATGCAGATTTCCTGTATAAATTATGCTTAATTTAGCATGTAAAATGGTCCAATACTGATTTGCGCTTTTGCCACAGTGCCCCATAATTGATGCCTGTTGCCTTGGTTATCCACACCATCTTATTCATGAGTCCATTGTTTTGAAATTAACGAGTCCACTGTTCAAAACAGTGGACTCATGAAGAAAATCGTGTGCTCACCATGGCAACAGCCGTAAATTTGGGGCACTGTGGCAAAAGTGTGCATCACCAATGGACATTTTTCAATATACGCGGTAAATTAAGTATAATTTTAGAGGAAATTTGCTTTAACCATGGGTTCAACTGATGGTTTTCAAAACCACCTTTGTGAATTCAGGCCAGTGTGTTTGACTCTTCCATCTCTCTGTATCATGTTCTTGATATGACACTCTCTCCCTCCCTGATTTCATTCTCTTTCATTCTCTTTCATTCTCTTTCATTCGTTTTGTCTCTCAGCTCACTTTCATTCTTTTCTCTCCATTTCTCACTCTTTCTTTCTGTCTCTCTCCCTCCTGCTCAATGTTTGTTCCAGCTATCCCTGTTATTTATGTTTAGTTGCTATGGTGAGAGGAATTCCCCAGGGATAAGGGATGAGTCTACCTGAACTTCTGAAGAATGAGCTTGGTGGCTCCAGGTCTAGCCTTCGCTTGCCAAACCCAATCAGCTAGATGACATCAAACTGTCTTGCTAGCTAGTTTGCCTGAGAAACGGAGACTATCTCCAACATGAGTGCTATCTTTGATGTTCAGTGGACCTTTATCAATGATTATTCTGAATACATGACATGTACTTCAATCACAATGAGTCCTGCACACCCTTTTACATTACAATCCTTTGACAAAATGATTTGGAGCAGTCAATAATCAGCTTTATTGGTAATTCAATGGTACTAATGTGCAAACCTAACACCCTGTATAGATATGGAGGAATTGATTGAATAAATCCTCTTGGTGTTATAAAGACCCATTTCACTTTTAATTTCACCTGTGTACTTATGACGCATTGCTCAATATTACCAGCCGGCCTATGTCCTCTGGGTCTGTCAAAATAACACATTTTCATCACATTTGAAGACTGTTGGTTGATCATTCTTTATTAGCAACATCTTCGTTACGAGCTTGTGATTGCCTGCAAAATGGCACATTTTCCCACAAATAGTCGTAACTTTGCATTCATTCGCTGCACAAGGCCTCCTCAATACTCCATGGTCGGCTAACCAACATGAACTGGCTAGGATTACCAGAAAAAGCTGGAATCGGAAATGATGTGTCCCAAATCACCATTTTGATCAGTGCTAGAATTAAGAGAAAGCCTTACAGGAATAGAAAGCGATATGAATATGTTTCACTGCTCTACCCACACTGTCATGGCAAAGTACTTTGAAAGATGAAGAAATAAGAGACAAAAAAGTGCATCACCCATGAATTCATTATTTCTCTTAATCTAGACTTGTTACTCCTATTTCCTATACATGAACCTTGATTGCGCTCAAGTAGGCTTTATTTTTTTCTGTAAAATAGGGGTTACTTTTGCAATAAATAATTTAATAAATTCACACATATTCAGTTTTTTTCTTCTTCAGAGAGTCTGTTTATAATATCTTTTGTGATTATAGAATGAAATCTAAAGAATTATAGTGTAATAGACTGTCTATTAATTACTCAAGAGTATAGACCCAACAGACACAGCGATATAATCTACTTAGGCATAATAAGAATAATAATAATGATTATAATATCAGCAGTTAAGTTAGGCCTATACTTCGCTTGATACAATTTTTTCTAATGCCGTCGCTTGATACAAATGTTTCTAAGTGCCGTTTGTGACACATAAACTTACATAATCCAACCTGTAAGCCAATATAGGCTTTACCTTGTCATTTGCAGATATTACATTTTCGCAGTCAACAGCATAACATGAGTCCTTGGAAGTCGCCCGCATTAATCCAACATATTGGGTTGTCTGCATGCATGTGCGTGAATGTACCGAGCAATTTAGGAAAAGATGGCTAAACTGAGATTAATCATCGGGGAAAATGTAGATTGGAATCTGGAGGCCCCATTAACACAAAGATTCGCAATCAATTGCTATGTGGTAATGACCAATCAGGAGCATTGTTGCTTGCACATTTTAGGTGGTTTCAGACCGCCTCGAAGTTTGTCAGTTCTAGATATTTTCTGATCAGGAAATTTACCGAACAGAAAATACCAGGTAATATTGGCAATATGAAAGCAAATTACACTCAATATCCCCAAAAGAAAATACCCACTAAATAGTAGGTAGGCCCCTACTTGGCAAAATTACAAGAACTTTCGCGGGGATTTTTCCAAGGTCACAGGTATTTTGGCAATGTGAAAGCAATTTACGGGAACTTTTAGCCCAGCGTGTAGTTGGGCGCGGGCGCCGTGGGTGGCTGCTAAGCTAGTGGTTTTGAATCTTGCGCCCTGCCTGCTTATCGGACCATACTGCGCATGCTTCTAATTTCAGGAATTTATCCTGAAGGATATGTTTTGGGGCAGTGTGAATGCAGGAATAATTAATGGATATTTTTTAGCCTAAAGAAGTTCTCGTAATTTAACAGGGATTCTTATGATCGAGGCGGTTTGAAACCACCTAATGTTGATAACACTGACTAGGAACCAATCAGTTGGGTGTTACATAAAGATGTCTGTAAGTTACGAATGATATTACACACAATTGGTGACTCTTTTTTTGCTCTTAATGACATATGTTGATGACTTGGCTACTAGGAACATGTTCCAGTCATACATAATATCATATGTAATTTAATCAACAGCTTTATGAAACACCCACCCGTGGCCTGTCTTACAAAGAGTTGCGATTAATCTGACCAATCGCAACTATGAAATCCCAGCAACGTCAACATCTGAAATACATGTTTGTTCAAAATACTTTCTAGAAATATATTTACATTTATATACATTTATATATACAGAAGTATATTCTTACATTCACTGTTTCTTGAAAATTCAGTATGCTTCTCTTTGTTTTCAAAGGACGTTGATCAAATTTCCTTAAAAATATATATATATGTATGACATTAATGGATTTCCATATGCTTGAGATTGATTGGATCAATTGTAACTCTTTGTAAGATGGGGCCCAGGAGTGTTATTTCATATTGCAATCCATTGCAAGCCTTTGTGGATTGTTAATTCACACATCAACTCTGATGTGAGATGCAGCAATTCATTTGAACACTGCAATATTTTGTTTATGTCGGCCTACATGAATTTTGTGTACTGATGTCCGATGAGCTCAATGATGGTATATTTAGACCTGCTATATCTCTTCATACACACATACATATCTTGCTGGACCTTGATAGAAATGGCATTGGGCAAATATTGACTATGTTCTTCGTCCTTCCTCGCTTAGTGTGCATTATGCATGTATCAGGGTTCACATGGGCATACTAAATGAATGAGTCAGACTCGCAGTCTCAGAGCTCATTTACACTAGAGTTTTATTTGAAATGATGCTAGCCTTTAGTCTTTAAATCGATATACAGTAGCACTAGCTCATTAACACCAAGAGTTATCATTTAAAATGATTAATCCTTAGCATTGATACATTTTTACTGTACTGCAGCTCATTCACACGAGGAGTTTTCATTTGAAAAGATGCTTAAGCCCCTTCCATCAATATTCAACATTTTATTGTTTGTCTGAAGAGGTCTGAGCTGGATGGGACCTCTTCTTGCTCAGATGTTTGGTAGGGATAGAGGAGACATGATGATGGAAGATAGTTGGGATGTCTCTGAGCAAAGACAAGGATATATTGAAGTAGAGATTACCGAGTGGAAGGATGATGCGGATACGTACAGCTGATCCCTTTCTGTTTATGTGAATTGAGATATTTCTCAAGACCCTTGATGCTATATTTGCTGAAAATATGGAATCAAAATGTTATAAAAATATTTACGTTGATAACAAGCAGTGTGGGAGTTGGGGATAAGGGCAGTGTAGAACCTACTTCCTCTGTGTCACAGAAATCAAAATGTCAAAATGTAAAAATGAATTTCTAACTTTATGTTAGTTCTCTAGATTATTTGTAGACTTATACCCCTTTCACGCTGCCCTCTCCATTTTTCACTGGCGAACTTCTCCGCCTCGCATTCCTCACTTCACCGGCAAAGAAAAAAATGTACCCTTTCGCACTGACATTTTTTCCCTGGTGAAAGTCGAGAGGCGATTGCAAAACAAACAAAAGAAAATTGTAAACATTACTTCTTACCCATTACAAAAGGTATTTAAAAAATTAATTACAACATGTTTTGGAAGTATTACGAGAAAAACAAACAATATCACCTTGTTTTTATATTTTAGCGCATTTTTTTACACATGTATTGCTTTTTAATAAATATTGTTAGTAAAAAAAAATTATGTTCGAGGGTATTTACTTGGCCAAAGCATTCAGCTGAGCTTGCAACTATCGCATGTGGAATCTCGGTACATTGGACTTCGGGATAGAAACAATTGACCTCTAACGTCATTAAAGAGAAGTTCTCCGGTTTGCTTTCATACTGGCCTTTTCACCAGCGAACTTCACTGGTGAAAAGTTTCGCCAGTGAAGTTCTCCACCTCTAGAGGTGGAGAAGTTCGCCGGCGAACGTCACCGGTGAAGTTCTCCTGTGTACCTTTCATACTGGACACTTTCCCCTTCGCTGGCGAACTTCACCGGTGAAGTTCGCCGGTGAAAAGCGCAATATGAAAGGGGTATTAATAAAAAAGAAAAGATGCTTGGAAGGGACTTCATCCATGAGCCTCTGTTGAAATTCTTAAGCTTGTCACATAAAAAAAACCGGCTCCAGACTGTAGTACGACTATAGAATCAGTTTAATGATGCAGTTACACACGCAAGAACAATATCAGACTAGTCAATCTATTCCCATTAACATACAACTAGGGGGTTTGGAGTCAGTTGTGATGGTATGAATGCAGAATTATGGAACCCCCTCCCCCTGGAAGAAAGGGATCCTTGAATCGGAGGGGGGGGGGGGCATTTGTAAGACAAGTTTTATAGCTTTCCTTGATTTTGATTGCCTGTAGAAGCACTGTTACTATGGAAACTGGTGGATAGAACAGGACTTGTGGATAAATAAAGAGTACAGCAAGCCCATTCATGGAAACACTCCTAAGGGCACTTGTTTATGTGGTCAACCTTGGATTTTGTTGTTGGGTAGGTTTTCAAAAGCTGGACTCTCTTGTAAGAATGTAAATGATGTCACCTTCTTGAGGATGATTCATGTTGTGAAATAATGGCTAGATGTCTACCTAACTGAGTCATATGGTAAGAATAAGACTAAATGAATTACAGAGACATTGATACCCTCACCAAGTGAATGACTGGGTAGGTTGCAGTGGTACCCAAGGCAGAAGATACTGTCTGGGAGGAGCATGGTGAGAGGATGAAACGCTATGCCTGAACCGAAGAAGGTTAACGGAAGTCTTGGATAGACTGAGGGATGGATTACTGTAAAGGGAACATGTAGTGTTGTGATCGAGATGAGTAGGAGAATGTATTGGTAGTCCGTCATCAGATATCTTGCTTTAAGGTTCAGATCCTGATGCTGTGGGTTGTTGCTCTTTAGAAAAATAAAACTAAGGAAAACATTCATTATCATGGAAAATAATATTGTAGGCCTACCTAGAAGAGAGTTGTTTTATTCTCTTCATACGTGGGGGAGAAAGACTGTACATGCATTATTTAATATTGAGCCATACACTGTGGCTATATTAATGACTGTGGATTGATGTGATCGTGAATGTCGTCTTCTGAGTAATAATTTGAAGACAAGAAGAATTGTTGTCTTCTTGTTCATCAATTGATAGTCTCTCTTTTCTCGATCTCTTTATGAATCTTGACCTTTTTTCTTTCTTTGTGTATTATTATCAAGAATAATTGGTGATTCTATTGAAATAATCAAGCAATATGAAAGCAAGATGGAAAAATTTCGAAAATTTCTATACATTGTTTTCTTTGAAGTAAGATAGTAATTTTGTTTATAAATGCTCTTGAAATAAGCATCATGTTAATCCCTCGTTCGATATTTAAAGTGGATAACTACTTGCTGTGTATGGCCATTGATGTTTGCCTGAAACTAGAGGAGCCTGTAACACAAAGCTAAGTAATGATTGCAAAAAAATTCTGACCGTAAATTGATTGACTACAAAGTACAATCAATCATGAAAATCAAGCGTACAATCAATTGCTGAGCTGTGTGTTACGTGACCCAGTTGCATCTTCATGAAACATCACCTTGTCTGTTGTTTAGCTTTGACAGGTGTTAATGTTATAAAGTGCTTGCTCGCTAATGATATTGATCTGTTATTATATCTTTTCTTTATTCTCCACCATTCTTTCCTTTGTGTGTCTTCTACTCTTATGTATAATAGACCCTTATAACGTTATCACTAAGTCTTCTCTTCTTCAAAATTCTCCTTGTATCTTATTTTTTTATCTCCCCCCCCTCGTTCTCTCTTGATCACATTAAAAAAATATTTGTCTCTGTATGATCTAATTCTCTCTCCCAGTTCCTCTTGGTGCCTTCACTGTAACTTTGGCCTTTCTGTTTTCCATTTATCTTGCTTCTTTTTGTTTTATTTTATTTGTCATCATCTTTG